>NC_081346.1:70226242-70290977 GCF_029784015.1 Lycium ferocissimum | reverse complement strand
TGGAAGTGTGGTCATACAAGATAATGTTGTCTCTCTCTTTTTTGATTTGGGAATGAAGTGTGGAGTTGGGGAAAAAATTTTATTAGCTTAAATGATGTCCCCAATGTTATTTTTTGGGTCTTATTTAAAATTTTTTCTTACCCAATTAGTAATTCCCTTCTCCATAACATCTTTGTATTGAAAAATTTTTAACCTTATTTAGTTTAGAAATTAAAATGAAGTTTCTATCTCCGTTATTTTTTGGGAATAACTCGACGTATAAAAATACGGTTAAACTTTTCCTTTAGAACATTCGTCCCGAATGTCAAATGAGGACTAAAACTCTCAATTAAATAAAAAGATCTGTTATGTAGCATAAGGAAAGATTAGCCACAAAAAGGTGTTTTAGGAATATTGGGCCCAAAAGTCCAAACAAAATGGGTCGTTACAAATAAAAAAATATTTTTTGTTAAGTTAAAATTTTATTCAACTAGTGTTCAATCTAAAATAGGTAATTTAAATTTCATTTTTTAAAGTAAATTTTTTTGCAAGTTTTCTACAGAATTTTATGGATATTATCTAAATTTAATTTTTTAATTTACTTATTATCTCCAAGATTATAAATGGTTTAACATATCTACATTAAAGAAAAAAAAAAAAAAGTTGCGTATGGCTTTTTTGGGAAAATTTTAAAAAAAAATTTTTTTAAAAAATCTTTTGGCGAAAAGCGATTTGTTTTTGGGAAATTAATTTTAAAAACCTTTTAGGACAATTGTTTTGTTTTTTAAAAGTTTTTTGAATTTTTTCCCCAAAAAAAATTTAAAAAATATTTTTTAAACGAAAAACACCCTCTCTCGGGGCACTTTTCCCCAAACAAAAACCCTTTTTTTAAAAAAAACCATTGAAAAAAAAAAATCTGGGGGAAAAAAAAACAGCAAGACTTTTAAAAAAGGAATAAGAACAAAAGCGGGAGCCAAAAATTTAGCAAAAAGAAAGACCAAACTTTTCAACCTAGGTTATGCTCAAAATTTGTAAACTGACCCATTCCATTTCCACCAAATCAAGTCTTCTTTTTCACGAAAACAAGAGCCCGGAACTTTTTTAACCCAAAAAATAATTTTTGGAACCAAATTAACCCTTTAAAAAAAAAAAAAAAAAAAAAAAGAATCAAACTGGCTTTCGCCGTTAAATGGTGAAAAGAACTTTTTTTTTTCTTTTTTTAATATAAAATCACGTTTTTTTTACTTTGGCAAAGATTAGTCATGTTTAAAATCAAAATATCAATATTTTATATAGAACAATATTTTTTTTTGCGTCAAAAACTGGTAATTACATAAGTATACCAAACGTTTGGATCGTCGTTTTGGGGGGTTATAAAGTTTTTTAAAAAGTAAGTTTGGAAATTTGTCTCTTTAGATCTAAGTGTCATATCTTATGGGTTTTGATTTAATATTTTGAAATAAAAATATTATATTAAAAAATAATTACCCTACGAGAGGTTACAAGGTATAATATATCTCATTCAATGCTCCCACCAAGGTTTGACCCCTGTTGTTGGCAAAAAAAGAAGTAAAGTAAAAAGAGGGGTAAACCACCAAACCAAATTGGTGAAAGCAACAAAGTAGACACTTTTATTTTTTATAATGTTCACTAATCTATCAAACTCGTTTTCTAAATTGAATTTCGAATCTCGAAATTGACATTAAAACATCATTACACGCGATTAGCATCTGAAATAGATTTTTTATCATTAGATTTTTACTAAAGAAGAATGAAATTTTTGCACAAATTTGGGGCAAAATTCAAATTGAATGGGATAAAGGGCATTTTTTGGGAAATTATGGCGGTTTGTCGGCGTAGATCTCAAAAAAATACCCTAGTTCAAAAAAAAAATCGCGTAAATCGGACATTAGACGGGAAATTATGACCTTTAAAGTTTAAAAATTTAAAACTAGTTTTCTACCTATACTCCCGTCCCTTTTTTTTTTATTTACGTGGTGAGGGGGATATGTATCTTGATGTAATGGGGATTTATTTTTTTAAAAAAAAAAATTTAAATTCTATATAAAATATTTATATTAAAAGTTTTGAAAATGACTAATCTTGGTCAAATCGAAAAAAAATTAAAGTAACAGTTTAAAAACCGGGTTTTTAACCCCAAAAAGATGATCCAAACATATGTATACTTGATGTTGAGTGACATTATTTTACGCTAAAAAAAATATGAAGTTCATATAAAATATTTATATTCCCGGGGTTTTGAAAAGTATAAACTTCGGTCAAAATACGAAAAAAAACAATTTTTAGTTTGATTTCCAAAAAAAAAGATTAAGTTTAAAAAACAAAACTTCTTGGGGGCCTTTTCAACCCCAAAACGACGATTCAAACGTTTAGGTTACTTGATGTAATAGGGCGTTATTTTGCAAAAAAATATATTAAGTTTATATAAAATATTGATATTTCGGGATTTTGAAACATGACTAATTTTCCCCAAATTATTAAAAAAATGTGATTTTTATAGCCTAAAAAAAAAAAAAAAAAAAAGGTACCCTCTTTCACACACAAACTCTGGGCGTGAAGCCTTGTTTGGTTCTTTTTTTTTTAAAAGGTTAGTTTGATTCCAAAAGTTATTTTTTGGGTTAAAAATGTTCCGGGTCCCGAAAACAATTGAAAAAAAGACAAGGCTTCTAACGGAGGGAAGCTAAGATTGAAGTTGCATGGCTAAGTATGAGTGGCTAAGTTCTCATACTATCCTAGAGGTTGATCAAAATCTTGTTATAATCAGTCATGTTCTTATACGGCAAGAGTCGATTTACGTTATGCTTCCTTAGAGCTTAGTAACTTTATTTTCTAAAGTCCATGGCTGTTAAAACCCTTTTTAGTCTTAGTGTGAGGTCGCGATTAATTTCCGGCTAAGACGTTGGCAAGCACGAATAGACCGTTGTCGCTCGAGAGGCTAGGAGTGCCGCTAGGAGCCAAGGTTAGGTGTTCCCGTCCCCAAGACCACATAGAAAGGGTAGACATTAGGACATTAGAGAAACAAGTTAATAAGGATTAAGAAAGATAAACGATGAAGACACTATCCTAATTGTGATCAATGTGATAATTGTAGCTCTTTACAATACAAGAACAAGTAGGATAAAACATAGAGATAGTAGACATACCCATATAGGATAGTATCCCCAAAATACAAACTCTTTTCGAGAAAAAGTTTGTGAAAACCTACGTTCTTTTGTAAGATTAAGATTTTACAACGATTTCAAATAGCAATTCTATTTTTAAAAACGAGATATATTATTTTATAAAAGATTTTTGAAAAATATCATTTAAAATTCCTTAAAGAACCCAGAGTTCTTGACGCCTATAATAAAGGAGATAATAGGAATATTACTTTAGAAAAGTGTAATTTCTATACAAAGCGACTAAACGCTTATTAGAAGCCGGTGAAAAGTGCATCTTTTGTTGAAGAAAGTATTAAGTGGTGTCAAAACCAACTTCTTTATTAGGAGTTTTACAAAGTAACGTAGCTCATGGCCCGGTTTACTTTAATTGTTATCCAAATTGTTCGGTTGACATTAATGACCAAAGTATATTGGATACGTTAACTCTTAATATAAAAACAAGAAACATGAATAGCAAAGTTAATACAAAAGAAATAGCTGTCATGGATAGAGTATATTACAGACTAATGGAAACAACTTTAGCTCCAAAAGCTAAGATAATGAGTCAAAGGGAGTTACTATGCTCATGGAATCGAACGAACACTACTAGTACTTTTGTACCAAGGATGGTAAAATGGAATGAAATTTTATCAAAAGATGAATGGCACTTTGATGCCATAACTCGGCCAGTTGAACACGAAGTTATGCCTTTATTGAACAAGTTATTCAATATCCGGATGGATCTATTGATTTAAAATTCCTTAGATCTACATTAGTTAATGGATCATCTTCTGGCAGTCGGATGTCGTATGCACGACCTTCGTCGAGTCAAAAGAAAGTCTTTTTCAAGACCTTCTTCTTTTAAACCCCCGGAGGAAGTAAGCGAAAGTCACGATAATTTCGAAGATGAAATTAATAGAAGACTTAAAGGAGGAGTAGATTTTACGAAAACTATCCCTAAAGTTTATTATCATTCACAACAATACAAGTTAATTCGGGAAGCCCAACCGCTATTGATATGGATTTACAAAAGGAAGTAAAAGGAGATTCCCTAGAATGATTAGAGCCAACAACTTTAAACCGGATCTTTTAGCCTTAGACAAAGAAATGAAAGGTCAAGGAACAAAAGAAATTAGATTGGTACACAGAATACCTATAGCTTTGAAGCTAGAATAGATTTTAAAGCTAATTGGATTAGTGACATAACTAGGTGTAAGAGTAATATAAAAATTCTTCAAATGGTTTTGAATTAACAAGGCAAATTCCAAACGAAAAGGAATCTTTGTCCATGTTAGTCAACAGAGAAATGGCACCTGAAAGGCCAAAGGGATAAGTCGAATCAACTATTTCACCATTAGAAGACATCTTTATTCTGTAGGAAAAAAATAATGCTAACGACCCCCTTTTAAAGGGAAGGAACCAATATTGATAGTGATCCTAAAACTAAGGACATTAACAAATTGATTCAACAAAGCAATTATACAACCGGTTATTACATGTAGTATCAAATCAATTAGTAAGAGATACTAATAAACAATTAGCTCCTTGAAAAACTACAACTAGTACTAATTTGGAGAAACATCCAATTTTTAAACTCCCGAAATTTTCTAAAAGAAAAATTCCCACAATTACTGATAAGTTTTAATCTTGAAGAAGATTTTCGGATAAGATAATAAACGATTAAAAATATACGAGCAAAAGACTTGAAGAGAAAAGCTGGTACTAGTGAAGTTAAAACTTTAAGTACTAGCTAGTAAAGAAATTCATAAGTTAACCATTAACCCAAGATATTCTACGAAAAAGAATTATTACAAAAGACATCATGAGATGTCAAATTTGAGGAAGATCAAATTTAACTAGTACATCACATAAGTGGAAACGATATATCGAATGGAACATAGATGGATTGCGAAAGCCAAATTTATAAAAACATTACACGAAATGGGTATGTCTATTCTGACTTACAAAATTAAGCATGTTTGGAGATAGATATCTTCCTTCTTTAATTATTTGCTTTCAAATGTTAAAATTGGTGAGGATAATTATCTCTCCGAAGATAATAGAGCCCAAATTTTAGGAGCCATAACCATAGGTTCTGAATTAAAAATGGAAGGAAATAACCAAGTAGTCATTGAGAAGCAATGGAAGATGTCGCAACACTAATTTACGGTATTGCTAAACAACCATTGGAGAACCAAAACTTTTCCAAGATAGAAGTTTAAAATTATTAAACAATCTTAAATGCGAATTAGATGATTTTAGAGTGTTATAAAGATATGTTCTTAGAGAAAGTTATGATAAGAGAAGGCTTGTGGTAATGATTTAGGAAAGAAAGATTTAGTAAGCGGTCTACCTTAAATTTAATAGAAAAGGTTAAATCAAGGATAGGTTTAATGGAAAGATCCCATATAGAAAATCTTTCCTGAAGATATAGTGGATATTGTCTTGAGATTAGATCTATGCCTGATTTAAAACTAAAACATTTCTTGAAAAAAGATCAACATCAATCTGAAAGGATTTAGGAAGCTTTTGTCAAGACTTTTGGTTTTGAGAAAATCTACATACATCGATAAAACAGTAAAATAACAAAGAAATCTACTACTTCAAAACCTCATTATAGGAAAAAAGAAAGAATGTAGATAATTCTTATAAAAAGAAAAGGTTTCAAAGATCCCCAAAAGATTTTAGGAATGCACATGCGGACATGTGGCAAAACGACCCGTTCTGACGTGAGTGTCGAGTCAATAATAGAAAAGAAGAAGAAGATAAATCTTCTCGAAGTTGATGATAAAAATAAAAAATGAACTACACATATTTTAGAAGATAATGACAACCACTTCATCTTCTTCAGGTGAAATTAGTGACATCGAATTGAATCGGACTACGGTTCAACACTTAGATCGAGAGATTGTAAGCTATCGGGGAGCTATATGCACACACGGCCAATTCCAAATCAACGTTGTTACTAAGGAATCAAAAAATTTCTTCTTGACCTTGTCACTCATATCAACGATGAAGAGACCGAGAAAAGAAATATCTAATTGAGTTAAAAAATATTATCATTAATCAATCAAGGAAAAAACCTTCGATTGAACCTTTAATATGAAAAAATGTTATGAATAGGTTTTTTTAAGGATAGAAACCTCTTGTCAAGATTTACAATATGAATTAATCTTGGTAAAAAAGGAGATTAAAAATGTTAAATCAAGGCTTAATAAAGTCGAAATGGACTATCTAATGATCCGATGTTATCTCGGACAAAGAAAAAAATAACTGAGAAGATAGTGAAGATAATCATTCCAACAATAATGATTACGTAGATCATTGAGAAAATGATGAAACTATAGAAACATCTAATAATAATACGAGCGAAGCTGTAGCAATAGTCAAATCACAAAGTGGCATGTTCCTATTACTTTGAAAGTAGGAAACATAACGCTTAATAAGTTAGCTTTTAATAGATTCGAGAGCGAGATAAAATCGTATCATGGAAGGATTAATACCTACTAAATATTTGGAAAAAAGTACTTCTAAGTTATACTTGCCTTTAGAGAAAAGCGAAAATAGATTACAAATTATCTAAAGCCCACATTTGTAATGATGGAATTTGTTTTATCAATAATTTTGTGGTTACCCGAGATATAAATGAACAAGTTATTTTGGGAACCCCATTTATAACTCGAGATAAAACCTTATTATCTTTGGATTAGATGCAATCTATGCATGCGTATTAGGAAAGGAAATTAGATTTCCTTATCTATCTACCATTTCTCGAGATGAAAGTGATTTTGTTAAATCAAAAACCATTTCAAAATATGTTTATTGTCTAATCGATTTCATACTTAAAAGATGAAATTAAGATTAAAAAAGATTGAACAAACGTTAAAAACCCGGTGATAGAAAGGAAAATAGAAGTTTTCAAGAAAAACAGGATGTCATCTCGGAAACCGGCTATCACACACACACATATATATATATATATATATATATATATATATATATATATATATATATATATATATATATATATATATATCAGCACTTGTCTCCGAGAGTCACAGTCATCAACGGATAAAAACGGTACATAAGTCGACAAAGGTCATAGCGTGTGGGAACGTCCCAACTATATATACGCAAGCCGACAAGGGCTGCCTACCAAGTGGCAACGTCCCAAACATAAGTCATGCTAACATTTGGACATCGTCTAACCCACACATGTGTCTGAGACTCTAAGAGTATCCTTGTTAACATATGACGGGACGGAGGACCCGTCGTACCCCTGGATAACATATACATATATCGAAGATGCGTGTCAAAGTACGGACTCGGAACAACGGAGCACTCCCGAAGACGCAGTTTGAGTAAAATCCTAAGCTGAAAGTCACCAAATCGAGCATCTGCTACCGGGCATGAAATACGGCCCCGAAGAAAGGGGTCGTGCGGAATATATGCTTGAGCATGTAAAGCATAAAATACGATGTAAACGGGATCATGCTTTTGAAATAAGGAGTATAGAAAACTAATACAATAACCCGAGAAAACCACAAGGCTTGCCTTTGAAACATGAATCATGCGTATCGATATCATACAACCCGTTATGGGGTGAGTGACATAATTAGAAAATCATCCTGTACATATGTATATATAACGTGTCCGGCCCTCAAGTGAGGACTCGGTGAATAGAATCATCATATGCCATCACGCCGCCATCCCCATATCATCATATCATCGTGTCATCATATACATATACATATAACGTGTCCGACCCTACGCGAGGGACTCGGTGAATAATGCAGTGGAGTTGTGCACGAAAACGTGTCCTGGCCCGGGACTCAGTGAAAGACATGTTAAGACTTGCAAGAGTGGAGTAGTGAGCAACCATATGCAATTAAAACATCTTTTAAGACTCAATAGATAAGTAGACAAATCAACGCTCGAGTATCAAGCGATAGTCATATTACATATTCTTTGAATGTCATTATAAAATCTTTCGGGAATAGGATCTTTTATGCATCGTTTACTATCCAATCATATAGAAGACTCGAGGGGGTAGCTCGACTATTCTAAGAGTTCTAATATCAAGTGAATAAGAATCATAAAACATGCTCAAGACTTATGAATAGGAATTACCTCAAGCCTCACTATCGTATCATACTTACATCTAGGACATGCCAAAGAGAAAGAAAAGGATAGGCTTTACGTACCTTTAGCGTTTTTCGCAACACACACGTATACGCTGCCCAATGGCGTCTCAACCTATATTAAGACGTCAAGAACTACGATTAAGCTACGGGGGGAATTCAAAACGTATTCTAACGTTAGTGACTCCTTTCTAGATAAAGACGACGTTTCGCTTACATTCAAACCAACTACATACAACTGAAGCCAACATCATAATCATGCGTTCAAGTATCCGACTTTGAGACTATTCAACATGACTCGAGGACACTCCGGACACCCGTACAACACTCCAGCAACAACGCACAATACAACATATAATCTTCCAAGTTCAACAAGAATAACAACGACACATTATTTTCCTTCCAAATTCATGAACTATACCAACAATCCACACGTTACAATATTATCCATATAAAGCAAGAAACTATATTAACAACATACTAACTTCTACAACATTGACGATTTCAACTCAATTTGAAACATCAAATACTTTCATTTTCATCATAAAATCCATAACAACAACAACAAAATATCAAGCAAAATCAATTTACCATTTCTACACAAGCAGCCCTACCGGCTTCAACACCAACACACAAAGTTCCATGGATTTCATTCATTTCTAGACAACTACAACACGCACAAACCATCCATAATACATGCAAAACAAGATTAAACCTTTACCTTTAACACTTGACTTCTCAACTTGGCTAGAATTTGTGCCTTGAATCATACTTGTTCTTGTTGCCCTAGGATCAATCCCACGTTTTTATACACCTTCTAAGAGTTGAAATGCTTGGAGAAAATTATTTTTGATCAATACTCGAGAGCTCCAATCTCGGCCGACCATGCGAAAGTCTCTCATCTCTTAAGGTTTCTCAAGTTTGTAGGTGAAGAAATGAAGTGGATGGTTGATGAATGAATCATCAACTTTCTATATATAGGATGTCCATAGGCTGGACATATGTCCACCAAAGTTTGAGCCAATTACACTTGGCCATGTCACGGAGTGGGGCCAGCATAAACCACTTATGGCTTAATTAGTGAATAATTAAACTTTAATCCCACTTAATAATCTAATCATGGTTAATTAATCCCTAATCTCCAATAATATTTCTATACCAAATAAAATTTTTAAGCAACTTGTGCATTAAAACAAAATCGGAGGTTAAAAGTCGCTACCTCGTATCCCAACATAGGCTTGTCCTTAACTTGTCGCGATTAGCTTTAAAGTATCCCTATGTACAAAAGTACGGGATATAACATCTGGAATCCTGCACAAAAGAATTATAGTCTTTGTTAAAAAAGAGATTTTATCTATAGTACTATGTATTACAAAATTCCAAGATGACTTGATAAATAAGAATTTTTTATTGAGAGTTGATTGCAAATCGACAAAGAGATTTTACAAAAAAGATGTTAAAAATTTTGTTTCTAAACAAATTTTTGCCGGATAACGAAGCTTTACTATCAAGTTTTGATTTTGATATTGAATTTATAAAAGGTGATTTAAACTCTTTGAGATTTTCTTACAAGGAATTTTTACGGGGTAACCGTGAGGCCGAAATTTGACCTCCCTCGGAAAAACCGATAAAAAGCCCAATGATAACAGGTATTGACCTTAGGCTGAATTCCGAAGTTAACTAGGCCCATGAGGCCCACATTTCCAATCCAAAATAAAAAATTAACCATTCTCGGTTATTCCCAAACGACCATCATCGCATTTCAAAGGATGCAACGCCCACCCCGGCTCAACAACGGGTAAGGGAAAAATCCAAACCGTGATTGTTACGAAATGAAGACCCGAGTCTTTTGCTCGAGCGATTGATCCCACACTCCCCTCAAAGAAGGAAGAAAAACAGGCAACTCTACAGAAGAGTTCAAGATCATTAACAAACGTGCTCACAGTGATAGCATTAGACAAACATTATGAAAAGCTGGAAGGTTGAGGATCTACTCGGACCTTGCTATACTGAGCTGACTACATTGAAACCAACGATCCTATCAAGACTAGGAGATATTGTGAATTCATCATGGATCACGGGGATCAATAACGATTGAACATATGATGAATAACCGGAATACGGCCAAGATGGTATTTCATACTCCAAGGTCACCATAAACAAGGTTATCGGCCCTTTTGATTGGAAAGTTGATCACTGCATACTCCAATCGTATTGTCAAAACAACATAGCCCTTTGACCTATAACTACTATGATTATGAATGGGCATGGTACAACTTTTTGTATGTTAAACCCATTTCCCATACATGGTTCGTAAAATATAGCGAACAAATGTCCAAATCGATAATCAAGGTGGTTCTATGTTTGGTGGGTAAGATTTGGGGGCAATGAGCTAACAATGCCCAAAAGCTTCCAAATTCATTACGAAAGGTTCCAAAAAGAACAAGAGATTTTCACCTTACCAGATTATATTAAGTTATGCCTTTATTACATAAGAAAAAGGATTTCTTATATCATCGATTTGGTCTTTTGACACAAATTTGAAATAACGAGGATTAAGTATTTAGTCAAAACCATTAAAATCAAAGGATGGACACGGAATCTAAGAATTTAAAAATCAAGAATCCAAAGCCATCCGGAAGAACAAAGATCAACGAATCCAAGGCGAAATTAAAAAAAGAAGCTCCTAGAAGCTTTAAGTAATATTGATGACACAGACCCAGCAGATGTCCAAGAACTACTAATCTTTAAAATGGTATATTTTATACACAAATATGATAAATTCTTTATCATAATGTAAGATCCAAGTGCAATTGCCACAAAAAGTTTAGGTTAGAAGCTTTGCACTTAGTACTTACATTATGATAACGAATTTATCATATTTGTGTATAAATTATACCATTTTAAAGATCTTTTTACGGCTAAAATAGTAAGTAAAATAAATGCGGAATTTAAAGGAAAGTACTTACAAAAGTTGAAGACTTTTTATTCAAACATTGAAAGCACACACGGAAATTTACAGAGAGGGAAAGGGAAAAGGCTATTTCGAAGTCGGGGGTTAATTTCGAATGCCTGTCTAGTTACAAATTGAGAGTCTTATATAGACCTCGAAAATAATTAACATCTCTTGGATGATTACAAGTGGACGGCTATCTTTAAAGATGCTTTCTACTTTTGCTTTTGAAAATTTGGACGGCTGCTTTTGTAAAAGTTTGTCGGCCACTTCTCTTTTTGTAAAGTTGGACGGCTACTTTTGTAAAGATGCCTTCACGCTTTTGCTTTTGAAAAGTTGGACGGCTTTTTTGAAAAGTTGTCGGCCATTTGCTTTTACCTCTTTCTTTTCGAAAGGGCAAATTTTCTTCAGACCTAATTCTTGGTAATGGAGATATCTTGGGCCATTCCTTGTGGGTCCATCATGTCGCCATTATCTTCTCACGATGAAGATGTTGTATCCGGTAGTTCTTGGACATCTCGGAGTCCGTGTCATCAATATTACTTAAAGCTTCTAGGAGCTTCTTTTTTAATTTCGCCTTGGATTCCGTTGATCTTTTGATTACTGCTGCTGGATGACTTTGGATTCTTGATTTTTAAATTCTTAGATTAAGCCTTGATTAAGCAATTGGTAATTATGTAAAGATTAACTTTGGAAAGGTGCGAGAAAAGAAGTTGGAAATTAAAGAGGTGACTTTTGAATTGGCATTGCAACTGTTCGGAGAAAGATACAAGGATAATTAAATGTAGTAAAATAAATTAATAAAGGAAAAAAGAGCAAAAATTTGAGAAAATAGGAAAATAGCATTCTTGGCCTGTGAGGCTGCCATCATCAGAAGCATGTCACTGAAAATTTCAAAACATAACCAAACATGAAAAAAAAAAAAAATTAATTTCTCTCCATACCAAACAAAACCTTACTCGTTCATCGGTTAGTTCCGGGCCCCTTCCTCTCTTGAAATTTTTGTCAGGAAAATAACACTTGTATGCCAATTAGGATAAAATAATTATCCGTTTAGCCCATATTTTTTTATTACCGAGCTAGTCCCCTATCAAGCTCTTAGGATGCTCCTATTTTCCCGTTCTCCTTCCAACTTTACATCTTTATGTGATATGAATTTTCTACCTATTTGTTCCTTGTATGTGGTTAATTGTAATTAACACAGGTAATGTATTTTTTTTGGCGTTGCTTCTTTATTTTTTCAGTTTCCTCTTCTTTTTTTTTTTCTTTTTTTTTTTTACTCTGTTATACAGAATGGTATAGAAGTGTATATAAACACTATGTATAAACACTTTTTATGTATAAACACATCTTATATAAGTTCGTATAATATTGTATACTAGTGTAAAAATGTGTACAAACACCTCTTATACACTTTATACAAGGTTTATACATTGTCCACAGTAGGTGCGTAATGTTGTATACCGTCAAAAAGTGACTATGCAAATTGTAATTTAAAAATATGACTACACAAATATAATTTTGTAAGCTGAACTGTATGTTACTGAAATTTCCCCATTTTTGTCCATCTATTACGCTGTGGAATCAACCATGACAAACAAGATTAGGTGACTAACAAGTAAAGACGCATAGAACATTGTCAACGCGGTATTTTGTCGATTCCATTTAGATTAATCTATGTATATACACCAAGTTAATAGGGAAAAGGGTTAAATTTATCCATGTACTTTGAGAAAAGGTTTATATTTATCCTAGTAAGTTTTTCTATCTAAATTCACCCTTACCGTTAACAAAGTTACTTAAAATCCTCCTAGCCCTAACGGACTGCCACTGTGTCATCGACACCTCATTAAAAAATTGCCACCTAGGATCCTAGTCACTATTTCTCATTAATTTACCACTTAATTAAACTGACCTGCCCCAAATAGAACCCGACCCATTAAATTGAAACAATGCTGGTCATCTCTTCAACCTTCCTCAATTGAAACAATGCTGCTCTGCAGCAAAATCGCCAAAATCTCTAATGCATACTGCTTGTTTCCATCAAATTCTCTAACTTTTATCACCTTCCTCCATTTACACAATGAGGGAAATTAGGATTTTGGAGTCAGTAATTGACTAGTAATTTATTCAATTTTCTGCTTCATTTTGCTTTGTCAAAAAAAAAAAAAAAAAAAGTACTCAGCCAGAGAAGGGAGTATAGATAAAGCCATGGCGACGGCAACAAAACCCATCTCTCCAATTTTTCTTTCTTTTTAGCACTATATTTCGAACCCCAACTAAGAATTTTGGTGAAAGTTTTTATTTTTATCAACTGAGGTGTTCTTAATTTGCTTTCTATTTGATTCTTTGATTTGAGTTTTACTGGTTTTTTTTTCTTTTTTGCACAGAGAATGCGTGTAAAGAAGATGGTACTTTGTTTATGGGAATTTTGTAGAGAGTGGGTAATGGGTGTTTAGGGCGAAATAGAGGGTGGGTCGGGTAAAAATTTGGGGCGGGTCCGTAGTCTTAGGTGGCATGCTGACTAGATCCCACGTGGATTCATTAATTGACATGGTAATGCCATAGTGGACAGCCGTTAGGGTTGGGGTAAACTTATAAAATTTCGCTCACATTTTCATGTATAAAGCCTACATGCTAGATTCTTGTAAAATTAATACAACTACAACAACATTGTATATAACTTTGATACAACAAAAAAAAAACTTATGTTCTAAAACAACTTATTTTTAAACAGCTTATTTTGAGAAGACAAAACTTAGACTTATTTGTATATATTCATACCGGAAAATTAATACAACTACAAATAACAATTTTCATACAATATTCAAGGCTTTTTCAAATTATATTAAAATTTGCTTTCAGCGCCTCAATTTCATTTCGTAATTAAAAATTTTGCTCACACATAATTTTTAATATTTAAAAAAAAAATAAAAAATTAATATTTAAAAATATATATAAAAATTATTTTTTAAAAAAATAAAAATATTTTTTTAAAAAAAATATTTTTTTATAAAAAATATATATATTTTCGAAAAAAAATAAAAAAACGAAAAAATAAAATCCGTCATGTTTTGTAATATATCGTTATGTTTTGTAAATAAGGAAAACTATCGTTAAAGTTTTCTAAAAAAAACAACTTATAAGGTGAAAATAACTTATAAGCTAAGCCAAACGCTTATTTTTAAGGCTCATAGTTTATTAACGCTCATAGTAAGGGGTGAGTTTAGATAGAAAAATTTACTAGGGGTAAATATAGACCTTTTCTCAAAGTACAAGGGTAAATTTGACCCTTTTCCCAAGTTAATACCCATCCTAATAGTTGGTGTAATCTACACCCATTTACTTCAATTTGTGTTAATGTTCATGGTCAATGTGCATATCTGTATTCAACACTCATTTTCTTTGTAATCCTTGACATTGTTATTAAGAACTTGGAATTACCTCTCATTTCTGGTTCTTAGTTAAGAAAAATTGCATCTTTTTCACAGTAATTGTCAGTTATAATGGTGTTCTTTCCCTAATTGGGAAGTAAAAAAGACTCAATTTTGATAGTATCTACGCCAAGTTAATACCCATCCTAGTAGTTGGCGTAATGGTAGCCTGCTGCACCCACTAACTTAAATTTGTGGTCTTGTTCATGGTTAATGTGCATTTTTACTCGAGACTAAAAAAAGAGAAATTTTTATTTTTAATTGGAGTGCCAGGTGTTTTAAGCGGCAAATGGAAATGTTGGCTCAGTTGCACATATTTAAGGGCATTTTGATTAAGCAATTGAGAATGACCCAAAGATGATTACTAACTCAATTCAAAAGAGGTCTAAAACAAAGGGTAGGAAAAGATAAAAAAGAACACACATCTGGACCAACACTTCACGAATCACTACAAAAAAAAAGAAGGGTAATTTATAGAGGTTGAAAGTTGTAATTCGTGAGGGTTTTAGCCTCCACTAATTGCTTGAGGAGGCTAAAACTCCCGCAAAATTGCAACTTTTAACCTCCGCAAATTACTGTTTTTTTTTTTTTTTTTGTAGTGAATTCTTCTCTACATTAACTTTGAATTAAAAGGAAATTTCATGGTTAAATCATTTGGGCTTCTGCAATTAAGTAAACGGTGCAATATTCTTTTCTCTCGTAATGATGCGTTGCCTTTTACCGAAGCGGTATGTTTCCCGAAATAATGCCCTTTCTCGCAAAGACTTTTCTTTGTGTTTATGTTTAAACAAATAAAAAATGGAAAATAATAGGAAAAAGGAGAAAAAAGATCAATGGGCTTCTTGGCTTTTGCGCGAGAGCGCCACGTCACGCCTACGTGCCCCGCAATTATATATATATATATATACATAGATTTTGTCTCACTTAAAATGAGAAGTTTAAAAACTTTTTTTTGTCGGATTGCCCTTCATTTGGGGTGATCTTTAATTTTTGCCCTTCAAATTGGTAATCTTTAATTCATACCCCTCGCCTAACACCCCGAAGTTGTGGGTTCGAACCCCAGCTCAGGTAAAAAAAAAAAAATCGCTAGGCAGAATTTTGCAAGTGTAAATTCTGCCTGAAGGGTAAAATTTAAAGACCACCATTTTGAGGGGTAAAAATTAAAGACCACCCCAGCGAAGGGTAATCCTGCAAATTGCCCGTTTAAAATTAAATTATTCTAAATATTCAAAGATATCATTTATCCCGACAAATTAAAAAAAGAAAGTGCATGCATAGATCTGGTAAGATACGTAATGACTTTCTGGGTAATTAAAATCAGGGATTTTACCTAAATTTAATGCTTTAAATTTACCAACTAATACTTGAACAATATTAACGAAAATTAAACATGTGTGGCCTGGCTTGTTCGAGCATAATATATATAGATCATATTGCTTTATTAAATTTGCAACGTGGTCGTCTTATTTTTCAATGTAATGTTACTAAAAGAACGAATCATATAGTCATCGAATAACTTTTCTATTCCGTAATTTTCTTTGTTACATTATTGTCGCTTTATGAAAATTGCAACTGTCAACTTGAATCCGATGTATAAAATTTTCAAATATCATATATGACATTATATACTCTTATATAAAATTTTGGCTCCGCCACCGAACATATGAATGGAAGTTTATACTATTTTATTGATTATCGATCTCTCACCAAAATTAATACTATATATAATGATAGTTTACTGATTTTTGAACGCTTATGCTTTACAATTTTCATAAGAATCATACTTCCATTCTTTCCACAAAAAGACTTGTGTATTGACTTAAAATGTCTCATTCATTTGGAACTTTCCCTTTATTTCTTCTTTTTTCCCACTAAAATTGCTACATTGGATGTAGAAATAGGAAGCAACAAGTTGCCTAAAATTCACGGCGATCAAAGTAGGGAATACAATTTGTTGAATAATCATATTATACTAAAAGTGGGAAGCTTCTAGCTTCAAAGTTGGATTACAATTTTGCCCCTGCAGTAAACCAAAATGTAATAAAATATTTAAATTCATTAATAAATTAAATAATTTTTTTTATTACACTAAAAGTGAATCTGTGAATTGGAAATGAAGTAATACAACTTTAATGCTTTAGACAATCAAAATTCATTGAATCCAAATAATACCCTTAAATACATAAATAAGTTATTCATTTATACCCAATGCATGAACGGAAGAACCTAGCTTATATTAATCAATGTTCTCACTCATTGGACTGAAAACGGAGGAATCTGAAGAGTTGTAATGAGTCTACATAGACTACATTCGACTATTACCCTTCTCTTCTATTAAAGGCCAACAAACCTATTTATTTTTATTAAAATCTTTTTTTTCAATTAATTTTTTTCGTTTTAAATTATGTTCAAAGTGCAAAAACCATGTCCCTTTGGAACATCCAGTAAAAGAGAACCAAGAGTCATTAATTTTAAATGTGCAAGAGAAGTCAAGAGTAATTATTCTTAAATTATCAACCGTTTTTGGCGAGAATTCAATGGCCACGTTAGTCATTACTATTAAATTAACAGTTATTTCTTGTCTATAAAAACTCAATGGCCGCATTTTAATGTATGTAAACCTTCTTATTAGTCATTAGCTATTGCTGGGAAAGTGGGTTTACGTTGAGAAAATTATTTATCGTTCTCATCTTTTCGTGCAATTGAGTTTTAAAGTACTTTGAATAACTTCATTGTGTTATTTACTTTTCCAATACTAACGTTGAATTTTACTTATAGTGTAAATCTGAGATGCAGGTTAAAATACTGATGTACCCATTATGTATGGGCGAAAATACTACACCCTTCAACATTAATGGATTTCCGAGGATCAGTAGGCATGTCCCTTTTTCATTTTTTTTTTTTTGGTTGTGTTTAAGATTGTTGTTCTTTATTTCTCTATTTTTTCATTGTTTTATGATGACAACGTTTAGGTGCCACATCTTTGAATACAGAATTATCAACCGATAATCAAATTTATACAGACATTTGTGATTTTTCATGTTAGCCACAATACTACGTAAAAAAGAGTCAACAACCGAATAAATCACCGTAATGATATCATATTATAAAAAGACAACTCAAATCATATTAATAAAACATAGGTAAAGAAACAATAAAACATAGGTAAATTTAAATATCAATATAATGAACACTAAATAATTTCATTGTAGAAATTAGAAAGAAAGTAAATTATTGTCATGAAAAAATTGCAAGAACTTAATAAAATATTATGGTGAAGTAAGTGGTAACCTGATGTGGCAATCGGAAATTCGGGATAAAAAACGAGAAGAACTTATATTCTAATTTGAAAGGTGGGCAGCCATCAATTATATTCTAATTGATAAAAGAATTTTTAAGGTTATGACTTATGAGTTCTTTTTAGGGTTTTAGCTTTTAAGTTACTTGACCAATTTGGTATAGAATTAGAGTAGGAAACGGTTAAGTTATTTTACAGGTTTTAGGACTATATTACTGGTTTTAGGACCCACTGCCGTTTTGTTCCATTTATATTTTAGTTGTTTTATTGATTTAGAATTTAAATTATAGTATAAGCAAAAAAAATGAGGCCAGGCGGGTTTGAACCCGCAACATTGCCTTCAAAATGGAGCTCTTTACCAATAGACCAACGCAGCCTTTGTGCTGAAGTAGTGTCACATTATTGTTTTTACCTTTTATTTTCGTTCCATTTATATATATATATATATATATATATATATATATATATATATATATATATATATATATATATAGTAAAAAAAATCGACGAAGCAGTGTCACGTGACACCCCTCGGACCAACATAAATCCGCCCCTGCCGATAATAGTTGTTTCCAAATGCTATTTGTTCTTTTCTATTTTTTTAGTTTTTACCCTATTTTTATATTTGGGTGATTCATTTGTATGCTATTTTCTGCTAATAATATGATTTTCAATTGATGTAGTTGTACTTTTTTTTTTTTGATTTGTTTTAAAATTGATTTCTAATGGATATGTGTAGATAACGAAATTTTATTGAATTTAAATCGGTAAGAAATTCGGATTATAGTAAATTCAAGATATATTAGTCCAAATAAATATTACGGATTAATATAATTGGGTTAATTATTTATGTCCAATAATACGGATTTAATTAAAGATCCAATTTCTATTGGGCTAGTCTATTCATTTGGGCTATAAATAATGAGCCCACTTTGCTAAGCCCAAAATGTCATCCTCCTAGAGGCTCACTTTAGTGCCACGTGTCAAATGACGTGGCACGCCAAGTCAAATAAAGGAGCCTATAGGGTCATGCCACGTGTCAAAATGATGCAGCATGCCTAGTCAAATCAAAGGCCAATGAAGATGCGCCACGTGTACAAGTGACATGTTCCGGCCAATCAAATATCGACATGTCAGCTTAAATCTGATTGGTCGAAAGAAGTCTGTCCTTATCACAACTCCTCCATCCTACAACTATAAATAGGGGTCTCATAATCCCGTAAAAGGGACAAGTTCTAACAAGAAGCCGAGGAGAGCTCGTGGATCAAACGCCGCATTTCTCTACAAGCCGAAAGCATTCAAGCACTCAAGTATTTCTCTGAAGTTCTAGAGATCCAGACGAAGATTCAAGACCAAGCTCAAAAGCCCTTGAATTCAAGTCCAAGTCAAAATCAAATCCATCAAGTTCAAGATCAAGCTCAAAAGCCCTTGAATTTATTGTTGAAAAGACGAATCAGAGGAATCATAGAGATTGTAACACTCATATTCTGAAATCAAATACAACGATTGTTGCGATATTTTCCTGTCTTGATTATTATTTTCTCGACGCGAATTTTATTGTCTACAAATTCTCGGCACGCCCAAAGGGGACAATCTCTACCTCTCATCTCAACTTTTCAATTATCAAAGTTTAACAACATCGAGATGTCTTCAGAGAAGATCAACTCCAAATCAATTTCCTCCAAGGTCGCTAACTCCAAGTTCTCTCGCCGATGTGGAAAGCATCCTCGACATTACCTTTGGAGGCATTGGACCGCCATACGAGGAGCAAAGCAAGCATGTTGGGACAACAAGCACTCCAAGTGTCGTCTCGTAACAACCCTCGTTTTTGGATCTTCATCTCCAAAAAGGAACGAGACCTCTACCGAGGCATCGGAGGAAGGAAGTAGCATTCTTCGAAAAGATTAAGAAGACTCTAGCTCTACTTGATCTCTCCGGATCCAAGAACTCGCTATAAAGGAAGATGATGATACTTCAAGTGACGGATCCTCTCCACTCACACCACATGGTAAGTAGGCCTACCAAAGATCAACTTATGTGATAATCCATGTTATTCTCCAACATCCCCAACAATCAGCGCAAGCAATGGTAACTAACGCTTCGTCATGGAGGAGACACGGCAAACTTGGCAAAGGTGATTGATGGCTTGGCCAAGCACGTGCAAAATCAAGACGCTCGGATTGAGAAGTTGATGGACAAGATGGATGGATTAATGGAAGGAGAATCCGCCCACGCACGGGAAGGGTCCAAGTACAAGAGACCGAACCTCGTGCAAAACAAGTACCACCTACCAAGGAAATTCCTGTTTCTTCTGAAGGGATGATTCCGCTTGACCGACTAAAGGAGTTCATCGAAGGGACTATCAAGGATAAGTACGAAGTTGCTGCCAAGTCTTCGTTTACCTACGGAAAGCCGTACACTACAAGAATTGATAGCTTCAAGATGCCCACCGGTTATCAACCTCCCAAATTTCAACAATTTGAAGGTAAGGGAAATCCAAAGCAACATGTTGCACACTTTGTTGAAACATGTAATAACGCTGGGACCTATGGAGACTATCTTGTCAAGCAGTTCGTCCGCTCCCTCAAAGGGAATGCCTTTGGGTATACCGATTCGAGCCTAATTCTATCGATAGTGGGAGCAACTAGAGCGGAGTTCCTCAATCGCTTTTATAGCACAAGGCGTACCGTGAGCATGGTCGAACTTACAAGCACTCGCCGTAGGAAGGGCGAACCGATTATCGATTTCATCAATCGATGGAGAAATGCAAGTCTAAACCGCAAAGATAGACTCGGCGAAGCTTCGAGAGAGATGTGTATCCAGGGAATGCATTGGGGGCTTCACTACATCTTGCAAGGAATTAAGCCAAGGTCTTTGAAGAACTAGCTACTCGTGCTCATGACATGGAGTTGAGCATGTCTTCTACTGGGAATGAAGTAATGCCTATCTACGACCCTCGCAAAGGAAAAGACAAGCAGGAACCCAAGAAATGGAGCAAGTTCGTTCCCAAGAGTGACAACAAAGAATCTATGAACGTTAATGTCTCGCCTGTAAAGTTTACTACGAAGGTGAGCAAGAAGCAGAGTATGAAAGCAACTTCCTTCCAAGATAACAAAAGTCGAAAGTCGACCTTGAAGGAGATGCAAGAAAGAGAATACCCCTTCCTGGATTCTGATGTCCCTGAAATTTTTGATGAATTACTTGAGCTGAAACTCATTGAGTTACCAGAGAGATGAAGCTGCCCAACGAAGTCGGGAAGAACAAACGACCCGAACTATTGCAAATATCATCGACTTCGGGTCATCCTCTTGAGAAGTGCTTTGTCTTCAAGGACAAAGTTATGCATTGGCTAATGAAAATAAGATTCTCGTTGATGATGAGAAGGCAAGTTCGAATCAAATCTCTATCACCTTTGGCTCTTTCGATCCGGTCCAGATATGCAGCTTTGAAGAACATGAGGGAGGACCATTAGAGGAAGATAGAACCCAAGTTGATGAAGCCAATGATGAAGGTTGGATTCTGGTGACTAAGTGGAGACGCGGTAAAATAAGTCCACGAAAAGAATCATCTAAACAACTAACTAGGAAAAGGATGGTTAGAAGACTAAGGAAGCAGAAATCAGTTGAGCGTCCGAAGAAAGAAAAAGTGGAGGAGAACTACCACCAAGAACCACGACGTCCTGTGACTTTGGGGGAATTCCTACCAAGCTGGTTCCGCAACAAGACTGCTCGAGACAACATTGAGGCATCATGCTTCAATACTGATAAAGAGGAAGCAAATGATGAAAGCCTATCAACGTTGTCTCTGTCATCATCTGAAAAGCTCGTTGAATCTTCTTCGAAAGAGGTAGACACATGTGATACAAGAATCACATTCACAGATGACGATCTTCTACTTGGCGAAACATTACACAATCGTCCATGTACATGGTGGGTTATGCCCTCGAGAAGAGTATAAACAGAATATTGATAGATGATGGATCTGGAGTTAATATTCTTCCTATTCGCACAATGAAGGAACTCGGTATCACAACTGATGAACTTTCTGAAAGCCGCTTGATGATACAAGGATTCAATCAAGCGGGGGGCAACGAGCCATGTGTGCCGTCAAAGTAGATATCACCATCGAAGATTTGCGATCAAGTGCATGGACGCATGTCATCGACGCAAAGACTTCATATAATATGTTGCTTGGCAATGTGCCATGGATACACGAGAATAAAGTTGTCCCATCCTCCTACTATCAATGTTTGAAATATCTCGAAGACAGTGTCGAAAAGAAGATAGTTGCTGATGATAAGCCATTTACTGAAGCTGAGTCACACTTCGTCGATGCAAAGTTCTATTTAAAGAACCACATTGTGAGAGAAGTAAAAGTCGATGACATCGCAAAGACCAAGAGTGATAAGATCGCAACTGAAAGAGCTGATGAGACTATTGGAAAAGTTGAAGTTGGTGCTGAGGTACCGCACTCCAGTCCTAATAAAGGGAACACTGTGTCTTTGAAGAAGATATGTTCCAAAGTTGAAAAAAGAGGAAGGTCAACCATCTGAAGCTCAAGAAAATATGAAAGGGGGGCTAACTCTTCCCATCAGACGAATTGATGCGATAAATTTGTCCTCAAAGCTACTTGGAGAGTTCGTGGCTCAGAATCCACCACAAAATATGGCACTCCCTACAAAACGTACAAATGAAGGCTTTGATCCAAATGCTTACAAGTTATTTGTCAAGGCTGGGTACAACCCCAACGAGCCGTCAAAGTTAGGGAAACTTCCATCGAGCTAGCATGATGCAATCACGTGAAGGTTTGGGATACAAACAACCTCGCCGCCGCATATCTATAAGTTATGGCAAGTACCAACTACATCACTGTGGAAGACGAGTCTGTTGCTTCCAACAAAAGGCCTTCAGTGTTTGATCGTCTTGGAAAGTCGGCCACAAAAGCTTCTGTATTTGAGAGATTAGGGCCGTTGAAACTAAAGAAGAAAAGGAAGAACAAGTTCCACAGAGATTATCAAAGCGTGAAAACGCTTGCTTTGCCTGGAACCCAGAGGGGTATACAAAGTTTGATTCCTTCTAGAATGAGACGACAAACAAAGCTTGTGGTTTCATGTGGGGAGGTGCTAAAAGCAAAGTCTCACACTGTGGTGTATACCAAAGAACGTGACGAAGATGAGGAAAGTGTAGGTTCTTCATATTATATTACTACACAAAGTAATCAAGATACTTCATTTCAGATGGAGGTTGCTGAGAAGTTGGAGGGCATCTCCGCGTGTTACCACATATCTTTCGACGATGGTGATCCTCAAGAGAATGAAGATGCTAGAGATGCTCCTCCAGAACTTGAAGAAGGGGTGAAGACCACAGTAGACTCCTTGAAAGAAGTTAATCTTGGTACCCGATGAAGACCCAAGGCCCACCTTCCTAAGTGCTTTTCTAACGGTGATTAAGACACTTACATGGAAATACTCAAAGAATATAGGGATGTTTTGCTTGGAGTTATAAAGAGATGCCTGGATTAGATCCCAAAGTAGTACCATCATCCGGCGGTCAAGAATGGTGCCCGTCCGTTAGCAGGTGCCCAAAGGCATTTCGTACGTATTTGGTTCCTTCAATCGAAAATGAAGTCAACAAACTCATTGAAGCCGGCTTTATTCGTGAAGTTAAATATCCTACATGGATTTCAAGTATCGTTCCCGTGGAAAAGAAGACCGGCCAAATTCGAGTTTGTGTTGACTTGTGGATCTTAACAACGCATGCCCTAAAGATGATTTCCGCTTCCCATCCCAAAATCTGATGATTGATGCTACCACCGGCTACGAGGCGATGTCTTTCATGGACGGTTCATCCGCCATAACCAAATTCGTATGGCACCAAAAGATGAAGATCTTACTGCATTTCGTACACCTAAGGGTATGTATCGTTACAAAGTGATGCCTTTTAGTTTGAAAAATGCCGGTGCCACATATCCAAGGACTATGCATAATATCTTTGATGATTTGCTCCATAAAAATATTGAATGCTATGTGGATGACTTGGTGGTAAAATCAAGAAAGAGGAGCGACCACTTGCAAGACCTGAGAATGGTGTTCGAGTGACTATGGAGATATCAACTTCGAATGAATCCATTGAAATGTGCCTTTGGAGTTACTTCTGGAAAATTCCTTGGTTTCATTGTTCGACATCGAGGAATCGAAATTGATCAAGCCAAAGTTGATGCGATTTTGAAAATGCCCGAGCCTCAAAATATTCATGAGTTAAAAAGTCTGCAGTGGAAGCTAGCTTATATTAGGAGATTCATTTCGAATTTAGCCGGAAGTGTGTCAACCATTCAGTATCTCATGAAGAAGGGCGCCCTTTCAAGTGGGACGAAGCATGTACTAATGCCTTCGAGAATATCAAGTCATATTTAATGAAGCCTCCAAGCTCTAGTAAATTTTGTACCCGGAAAACTATTGATACCGTACATTTCAAAGACAAGAAAGGTCGGTTGGAGCGTTGTTGGCCCAAGAGAATAGCGAAGGGAAAGAAAATTCTCTTTACTACTTCGAGCAGTAATGATGACACCTAATGAGCTGAATTACACACCAATTGAAAAGTTGTGTTTGGCGCTAGTCTTCTCGATTCAAAAGTCAAGCACTACTTTCAAGCTCATAGTGTTCATCTTATTTCGTGGCAAATCCCATTAAGTTTGTGATGTCAAAACCAAAGCCCCTCAGTGATCGACTAGCAAGGTGGTACCTCCAGTTTCAACAATTTGAGATCACATACATCCCTCAAAAGGCTGTAAAAGGACAGGCATTGGCAGACTTCTTAGCAGATCACCCGATACCTGATGACTGGGAGCTAACTGATGAACTTCCCGACGAAGATGCAATGGTCGTTGAAATTCAATCTCCGTGGAAAATGTACTTTGATGGTGCTGCACAATGTGATGGAGCTGGTGCTGGTGTGGTGTTTGTTACTCCGCAGGGAGAAGTTCTACCATACTCCTTTACTTTGACACAACGTTGCTCCAACAATGTCGCTGAATATCAAGCACTAATACTTGGACTTGAAATGGCCGTCGACATGAAGCAGTTGCAGCTGCAAGTCTTTGGTGACTCTCAGTTGGTGATCAATCAACTCTTGGGAAGCTACGAAGTCAAGAAGCCCGAATTACTCCCCTATCATGGTTAGGCCCAAAAGTTGATAGGATGGCTTGGTGACGTGACTCTTCAAAGATGTTCCTAGGAGGGAAAATAAGAAAGCCGATGCTTTAGCCGCTTTAGCTTCAAATACACTTACTCGCCGCATCAAACACAAGTGACTATCTGTCAAAAATGGGTAGTACCTCCGTCAAATGAGGATGAAGGCGCGAAAAGTGAGCTTGAGCATCTCGTAGCTGTTTCTGAAGCTGCAAAGGAAGACTGGCGACAACCCATCATTGACTACTTAAGTTATGGGATACTGCCAGAAGACTCAAGAAGAAGAACTGAGATTCGTCGTCGTGCACCTCGATTCTTTTACTACAAGGATACCTTATATAGAAGATCTTTTTGAGGGGATACTCTTGCGATGTTTGGGGGAGGGAAGGGTCCAAGCTTTTAAAGAAGCACATTCAGAGTATGTGGATCACATCAACGGACCAAAGCTCCACTTCCACATAAAAAGGATGGGATATTATTGGCCAACGATGGTGAAAGATTGCTTGGACTATGCTCGAAGATGCAAGGCTTGCCGTTCATGCGAATTTTATACATCACCGCCCGAAGCATTACACCCGACCGTAGCATCTTGGCCATTTGACGCTTGGGGGTTGGATGTCGTTGGTCCGTTGCCGAAATCTTCGGTGGACACCGTACATCTTAGCCGCAACCGATTACTTCTCAAATGGGCCGAAGCTGTCGCTCTTAAAGAAGTGAAGAAGGAGAATGTTGCGAACTTCATCCGAGTAAACATCATCTACCGCTTCGGCATTCCTCGTTACATAATAACGGACAATGGCAAGCCATTTGATAACAAATTGATGAACAAGATTTGTGATCTCTTCGGCTTCAAGAAGCGTAAATCTTCTATGTATCATGCTGCCGCCAACGGTCTAGCTGAAGCGTTCAATAAGACTTTGTGTAACTTATTGAAGAAGGTTGTCTCCAAGTCCAAAAAGGATTGGCATGAACGAATGGAAGAAGCCTTGTGGGCATATAGGACAACTTACCGCACACCAACGCAAGCAACCCCGTACTCGCTTGCTTACGGAGTTGAAGCTTGGCCCTACCACTTGAGCGCCAAATACCTTCTTTACGACTTGCTATTCAAGAAGGGCTGACCGAAGAGGAAAATGCTCGATTGCGTCTTGCAGTTAGAAGCACTTGATGAGAAAAGGCCGGAGGCTCAACAAAATCTTGAATGTTATCAAGCCCGTCTATCTCGTGCCTTCAACAAAAAGGTTCGCTTGAGGTCCTTCCAAGTGGGAGATCAAGTCCTTAACAGTAAGAAGACCCATCATCGTTTCCCATAAGTCTGGGGGCAAATTCACCTCAAAATGGGATGGACCATATGTCGTGCAAGAAGCATATTCAAGTGGCGCTTACAAGCTTGTTGATGCGGATGGCCTGAGGATCGGTCCTATCAACGCGAAGTTCTTGAAGAAGTACTATCCTTGAAGTAAGATGATACTCCTGGCCCGCAAGAGTATAAACTGTGCACGGCCCCAAAAAAAAAAAAATGTCCACTAGGTTGAAAATCTCGCAAGAGGCGGCCTAGGCAAAGTTAGGACACAAAAAAAATGTCCTCTAGGTTGAAAACCCCGCAAGGGGCAGCCTAGGCAAAAGTTAGGACACAAAAAAAAAAAAAAAAAAAAAAACTCATTTTTCTGAACTACGGTATGACTTGATCCTCTTCACCGAGGTACGTAGGCGCTTAGAGTTTTATTCTAAGTTCAGTCGCATGAGTCGAAAAAAAACGCATCCCCCTATGCGTTGTTCAAAATGAAGTTCGCCTAACCAGGCGCATGGAGATCGTACATACAAGCATCCTTTTGCTTCAATTTGGACTTTCACTAAATATCAGTAGTCCAACGAAGGCAAATCTCCATGACAAATGGGTTTCTCCAATGGAATGACCGTAATCTCTTAGCAAGTGGTTAAATCAAGGAGTTAAAGTCTGCAAAGCCATTGTTCTCCAAATTGAAGGCCTCAAATCCGCAACCCTTTGAGTTGAAGTCCAAAGCCATCGCAACCGCAAGGCGAAGCCTTCAAATATGTTAGTCTTCAAGCTAAAGTTTTAAATTCACCATGTCCGCAAGTTGAAGTCTTAAAATCCAGCAAGCCTTCAAGTTCAATCCTTCAAATCCGTCAAGTTTTCAAGTTGGAATCTAAGGTGAATTTCCCGAGTTTATCTAGGATGATCCAGAGGGTTTCCAACTTTGATTTTTGGATACATATTAGATTAGTAAGTCTAGTTTCCTGAGAATTTAGCGGCTCATGATTTTGATGTTCCTACATCGAGATATGAATTTTCTCGACGAAACTGCGCAAACCTGAAACTATCGACGTTTTAGCATGTATTGTCAACTTCTTGAATTTATCTGGAACTATTCAGATTGTCGTTGGCTTTGATTTTTGGATACATGCTAGATTTATGAGTCTAGTTTCTTGGGAATTTTGTGGCTCATAATTTCAATGCCCCTACATCGAGATATGAATTTTTTGGCGAGACTGCTCGAATCTGAGGAATATTGGCGTTTCAGCATGTAGAGCCAAATTCTCGGATTTATCTGGGATGATCTATACATTTGTTGGCATATAGTTTTGGACACATGCTAGATTTATGAGTCTAGTTTCTTGGGAATTTTGTGGCTCATGATTTAAACGCTCCTACATCGAGATATGAATTTTTTGGCGAGACTGCTCGAATCTGAGAAATATTGGCGTTTCAGCAGGTAGAGCCAAATTCTTGGATTTATCTGGGATGATCTATATGTTTGTTGACTTTGATTTTTGAACACATGCTAGATTTATGAGTCTAGTTTCTTGGAAATTTTATGGCTCATGATTTCAACGATCCTACATCGAGATATGAATTTTTTTGGCGAAACTGCGCGAATCTGAAACTATCTGCATTTCAGCATGTAAAGCCGCCCGCAAGTTGATTGATGAAAAAAAAAAAAGTTATCCGATAACTCTACAGATCCCAATATGGAGATCGATTACGATGCATTCAACAAACTCATAAACACTAGCGGATTTTCTGGAACTTGTACGGAGTACACATAAAAAAAGATTTCAGAGGTTTGTTTTATCTTTGAGAATAGAACATCACTTTATTATTTGTATCTATATAACGACGGGCTTCCAAATCTCTAAAAACTTACACGCACCAAGTAAATATTTTTCGGAGACAATACTTCTCTCCCCTTTTTAGTATCCGACATCTTCTATTTCCTTTAAGAGAAAAAAAATGCATCAAACTTATAAATATATGACATGTATATATTACATATGCTTTATCGTTCAATCATAGTTATTTAATTTGGATTTTACTTCAATTAATTAGCACTTAAGTGTGGAAAATTAATATAATCATATGGCGCATGCATTCTTCGAGTGTTAGTGTCACACACTTACCAAATTAAACTAGAATAATTTGCGTTTTTTGTTTTTTCCTATCCTATGGACATTAGAAAGCCCATTTAAATATGACACTATAATTGATACCTAAAATTGTGGTTTTCTTCATGACGTTATCACAACATTCTATTTTTCATCAGTATATACCATCTGTCCTTAGAAATGAGGACTATAAATTGATTCTGTACGCAACTGTACGTTCTTATTTATGCTACTTTATCCTGGTCCGAATGGTCCTTATGGAGATTTTGAATCTTCACTTCTTTAACGTGAGATTGTTTAGAATTAATAATTAATTGACTAATTGTACAGCTGTACTATGATATAATACATATTAAGAGGGATTCATTCGTTAAGAATAGGATTCATATATAACTTAACAGCTAAAACATTTTTTATATAAGCAGTACAATTTAATTTGTAACAGTAAATTCATTACTATTTTACCAAGCTATTGATTATATATAACTAGTTTTTCGCATATTTTGCTCATGAGTAAAAATTTAAATCTACCAAAAAAAAAAGGTTGGTTGTGGAACTAGATGACCACATTCCAAATGAATACAATTATGGTGCTGACAGAATTCCTCGATAATAATGACACGAGTAGAATATAGTGGTGCCGAATTTCGCAAGAAAGCAAATTCTCTTATCAATTGCATTAAAGGTGTGCAAAATTAAATATATACTTATAATCACATTTAAGGATGATATCGGCGTAACTTTCCATGGGGCGGTGCATCTTACCATCCTTCGCCTAAGGTGGCTTCCCATGGTTGAATATATCGACATCATCATCTGCTCTATTAATGTGCCTTCCAAAAAAGGGAATTCCTTTTAAATAATTCGACATGATTGTGAACCCTAACAAAATAAAACCCTAACAAAATAAATTTTTCTTGTGTGTATTGGATCACTTAATTTTATATATTCTGAAAAAATAAACAATTCTCATAATTTCGACACCTTTGTTTAGCAGCTGATTAGTCGGCCTGTTTCATTTTAATTTTGGTAGAATTTAATTGGTAAATCTTAGTGATACTAATTGGTGATTAGTTGTCGCATCACAATTATTTGATTGCCCAAAGGAAGAGTTAAACGAATACAAAAATTGAGATTACATTTAATTAGGCTTCAAAAACCCAAAAAAAAAAGTTATTACAGTAATAAGTGGCACTTCCTCTTTTCTTGGTTTATTCAATTCTCTATCATTATATTTAGGAAACTACTTTTTTTCTTTCAAATTAAAATAGAATGTCATCTTCACACAGTATTATTTTTACTCTGTATGAATATTTTAGTGTTTTTATTTTTTATTTTAATAATCCTCCAAGACTCTTGGACGAACTATAATTTATTTTACTCTTTGTTGAGTCAGTCCAGTGTGGTTGGCCATTCTCTTTGTATTTTTATCAAAATTAGAAGTACAATGCCAAAGATGGGAAGAAACAAAAAAAAAAAAAAAAAAAGTAAATAAAGCTATCATCGTCATTGATGCACTTAATTAATAGACTTCAAAATTTCTTTTTCTCTTCGTATACGTCCTTTGTACCGTAGAAAAACTAGAAATGGTTTGTTTATTCTCAAGTCATTTTTGGGCTAGACTACAAACCAGTTGAAAATTTAAGGAGGTTAATGACTCAAGAATTTAGAAATCATTATTCTAAGATAAATTTGATGAAAACCCCGTGAAACTCTTGTTTTTATTTTCCACCTTGGCCAATAGTGTCTAATATCCTTTTGGGACTCCGATTAATTTAAAATTGAGCCGCATAATGCCATTAATGGGGGAAGCATGCTTTATTATGATATTTTTCATTCTCGTGGCCGAACTCCGAAACATCCGATTAAATATGAAAAGATCTTATTCATCCTATCACAATCGACGATAAAAGGAGAATGTCATATATTCAGCATCATAAAAGATAGCCAACAACTTATATGCACCATATGGATATAGCCGAAAATTGCCTATTAAACCAACATTTCAAACCTATTTAGATACCCATTTTGTGTTAAACTTTTATACACTCATATTATAAATTATTTTATGCTTTTATATTACTTTGAAGCCAATCAATCACATGTAACTTTTTACATCATGCACATATCAATCTGTAACCTGCAAAAAGTATTAACTAGCCTGTTACAACCAATAAATCTATAGTAATTTTATATAAAACAAAGTACAGTGCAAGTGTATATATAAATTGAATCCGTCCAATTTCCAGGTGTCATATAGTGTAGCCAGAGGTAGTCTAGCGTGTATTATATGGGTTCACATGAACTCTAATATTCCCGAGACCCCTATATGAATTAAGAGATCCATTAAATAATTATTATTGTATATTAATTTAAGGTTCATGTGGAAATCTATAAACTTTAAAATTCGATATACAAAGGATAGCTAAGATAAAAGGTTGAAGAAAATATTTTTTAAAGTTGTGCAGGAAAAGAAGTGATGCTTAAATTGGTCTTATATGCTATTCCTTCTTATGCTTTATCATGTTTATCTTTTTGTGTAAGGAGATAACCACTATTTTCTCTAACTTCGGTGGGGGCATGATGAGGATAGGAGAAAAATGCATTTTGAATAATGGGAGAACCTTCGTCTTGCAAAATCAAAAGGGAGAATAGGTTTTAGAGAGTTAAAATCTTTTTAATCGGGCTTTGTTGGCTAAACTTGCTTGGGAGAATATTGACTCAAGAGGATTCTTTACTTTATAGAATTCTCAAAAGTAAGTATTTTCAACATACCTCTTTCTTCAAAACTACCCGCATGTTCTTCGCTAGCTCATGAATATGGAAGAGTATTATTTGGGGTAGAGATCTTTTACAAAAAGGCATTAGATGGAGGGTTGGATCGGTGATAGTATTAAAGTTTGGATCGATCATTGGGTTCCCAACTCATTTGGGTTCAGGCCTAGCTATCGCCATGCTCAAATGGACATAGAGTTACGAGTGAATGATCTTATAAGCCACAATACTCACACTTGGAAGTTGCAAGATTTACGGAATTGGTTTTGTACGTAAGATATTCATCCAATAATATCTTTCCTATTTGTTCCACCGGATCGTCAGACAAAATTATTTCGCATCATACTAAATCTGGCAATTATGAGGCAAAATCGGGATACCATTTAGCTAGAAAAATTATTAGATGTTGAGGAGTTAGTAGTGATAGACCAATCGAGTAATCAATCTTTTTCCAAAAAGTTCTGGGATTTCTTGTGGTCTACGAATATATAAAACAAGGATAAATTTTTTATTCGAAAATGTATTTTGAATGTTTTTATATAACACTTTATTCGAAAATGTATTTTGAATGTTTTACCTGTTAATCATGTTGTTTCTGAAAGATTAAAATATAAGTTGTGATGTGTGTAAGATTTGCGCTATTTAAAGTGAAACAATTGATCATATGCTTTGTAGATACCCCAAAGCACAATTGGTCTGGAAACTATGTCCTATTAGTTGGCCGAATATTGTGAGTACAATGGATTTTGCTAGATGGTGGAATGATATTTTTCTTAATGCTAATCAATATCCCGATTCTATTGATCTTGCTAAATTATTTTTTCCGTCCACATATACGTGGTACAATTCAGATTTTGTCAAACTCGTTGACTTTTACCATGTATTCGGTCAAAGAATCTTTAAGTTTTTTGACATAAAATTTACATATTTGAAAACTACAAAAAAAAAAAAAAAAAACAATAATTGAAAATTCAAAATATCTAAAAGTCATGAAAAAATGTGATCAAAGAAAATTTATTTTAATCTCGACATTCGAAAGATGTCACATAAACGACGGAAAAAGTATTAACTTTTTGTCATTTTCTTAAATTTTTTATCCTCTAAAATTGGTTCAGTAAATAAAAAGTTTTTTAAAAAGGTAACTAAAGCATATACGTACCCGCGTGAAAGGTTAAAAGAAAGCGGCGTGGTTTTCCCAGAAAAAAAAAAACAAAAAAACAAAAAAAAAAACACGTACGTATTATTTTATGGAAACTTCCCAATCACAACAGGATTCGGAAAACTTCACCTGCAATATAAATAACTTCCTCCACTAGAGCTTACCATTGCATTCTTGATATTTGACAACCAAAAGTAACAATTTCAATGGCGAGAATCAGTGACTTCTCTCAATGCAACGGGCTAGGGCTTTTCTTATGGAACGAAAAGCTTACGAGGAATCAAGTTTCACAATCCGAAGGCTTATGCGTGTTCATAATCAACAGTACATTCATTAAAATTCGACGTAAAAAATTCACAGCTATGAAGAGGAAGAGCTCTACTGTTATCCCGTTTGATCTTTCGAAGCTACTGAACAAAGACGGATCATTATTTCGCGTGCTTTTTATCTGCTACTCTTCAATTTGACCCACAAGATATACCAGACTTGGCTAATGACATCTCTGACAAACTTTTCACAAAGTTTCAAGATTCTCAAGCTTTACTCCCCGCGCCACGACCGACTTACGTAATCGCCATTCGCATTTCCCAGACTCGATTTGCCAATTTTGATGCTAATGTTGATCTTGATGCTTTTCCCAAGTTAAGAACATTGCCTCCCCCTATCCGTTTTATCGTCGGTTTGAAATACAAAAAGGTTTTCACCGAACCCAATGTGAGCGCAGCTGATTACATGAATGATCCGAATGATACATACACTGATAATGTCGTCGAGTATCTCAACATGTTAAGGGAATATACGGGTGAAGGTGGAGTTTTTCCAACTAAACCACCCATTGCAACCGATATCGCCAGAGGATTTGTCGAAGTCAAGCCATGTCAAAGTTCTTGGTGTGCAAGTCCAGCTATTAGGCTCGAAGATCTGATGGATGACACTTGCCCTGTTTGTCAAGATGAGTTTAGAAATGAGAATGAAGTGATTGCAACTTATTGTGCGCACGCTTTTCATACAAGGTGTCTCCTGCCATGGCTATCCAAGAAGAACAGTTGCCCAACTTGTCGAGCTGTCTATCCTTTGCATTATTCGCCCTCTTTGGACCGTCAATGTCGAAAGCGCAATCATAACATGTTGGAGGCTGAAGGTTGAAATATATGCTCTTTATCTTTCTTCTGTTTTGTAGTGTGATTACAAGAGATTCTTTATTCGTTTTCAGTAGTATCACATTGTAATAAAGGAATTTTCATGTGCTCCATAATGTAATGGAGAATGATTATGAACACAAAGTAATATTTTCATGTGCTAGATCGCATTCAATTGCTGGTTGTTTGGTTTCATTCAAATTCTTTACTAGAGAGTGCAGGGACAGGGTTTGCTCGGAGATATAGGCATTCTTATTCTTCTTGTTTGCCTTTTCTCAATGCATGGTGAAGTTGGGACGACCAATTTATGAGAAGATTAGTCCCACATATGGGATGCAATGTCACACCCCTACGATGAGTATGACGGGCTCCGACTCGTAGGCCAGGAACCACCCGACTTATCCGTTAATTTGAACATTATAAATCATAACTCAAAGAACACACTCGCACACAAAAAAGGCCCGACATAGGAATATCCGATCATTCGGCACATATGTACATATGCGGACCGACAAGGTCGCCGCAACATAACGTATATCATAAAGCCGCAAGGCTAACGAAAGTCTCAAGAGCTCAAAATAAGGCCGACAAGGACACCAATGTATTATACAACAATACGAACCGGTGGAGCTATAAAACATCTAACTGTACACACGCGTCTACGAGCCTCTACATAGAATACAAATGATCATAAGGACAATACCAAATAGGCATCGTTACTCGAAGTAAGTGAGTGCTCCTAAGAATCCGATAGAACACCTACGGTTCCATCCGTCTCCCGACCTACTCCGTGGACATGAGTGCGCGTCCACAAGAATGACGTCGGTACGACTAATGTACTGAGTGTGTAAAGCATGAATAACAACATAATATAGATATGAAAGGTGACATGAAATAAGAGAGATAACCTGTACATCTGAATGCCTCATAAGGCGGATGTCATGCATGCTTAGGCTTTAAAAAAAATATTTTTTTTATACATATACATAGTACCATGCCCGGCCATTAAGGCTCGGTGTCATATAAATAGCATCATGCCCGGCCATTAAGGCTCGGTGTTATTATCATTAGCCCGCGTTCGGGCCTCCCGCGTCCAAGGCAATATCGTAACATGCCCACTGCAGTGGTTTGCACATCTGCGTGCCATGCCCGGCTGACAATAGCGCGGCGCGGTGTGAGAATATACATACATATATATAAAGCATGCATGAGAGCCAAATAAAAGCTATAAATACATCGCAGTGACATAAGGCCGGTAACCTCCGATTATATTATAGAATAATCATCATCGCTCTATCTCACCTTGAAGGAACAATTATTGTAGGCGAGATCGACAACAATGAATAAAAATCAAGAAAGTCATGAAAATAATTTAACATTCTCATATTCACATTGAAATCACAAGCTTGAGAATTTTAATCATGAAATCATCATCGTCGTTGTAATCATCATAGAAACATTCTCATCTTTAACATCGTCATTAACATCGTAAAAACATGTACGTTGTTGTTGTCATAAAAGCTTATAGAATCATAAATCTTTGACTTGGAAAATAGGGACATTTTGGAAAACATTTATAGATTATCAAGAAAGAAGTCATGCCTTTGAATCACGGACTCTAACTTTTGGAAGTAAGGAGGTTATGAAACATATGTGGGAATTATAACATAGGAGTTTCTAGAAATAGGATCATCGTCATCATAAAACATGTTTATCTTTAGCATCATAAGAACTCTACGAATCATGAATCTCTAGCTTTTGAAAATAAGAATATTCTTGGAAAACATTTATGGATTCACAGAAAGGGATCATGGGACATTTGGAAAACACCTATTGGATTCATAAGAAGGGAATCATGCCTTTAGAAGAAAGGGACTAGCCTTAACATACCTGGAAGATAATTTCTTGACTTCCAACTTACTTCCTGTCTTGCAAATCACTTAAGATTATTCGTAGCCTCATAATCTACATATACAACCATTCATACTATTGTTAGGATAATCGTCATACGCTCGTCTTAAGCCCTTAATTTAAATTCATTTAAAATCGCCCAAATTGAAAGATCTCCCCGTCTATATGCCTAGCCCGAAATCATAATATCAGCAACCAATCAACAACAACAATACCAACATCATCAACACCATTATCCATACCAATATATTTCCTAAAACATCCCACATGATGTTTTCCAAATTTCTAAACTAACCAACTTGTGATACTACTATTTAATGACTTTATCTCCGTAAATAACCGAAATTAATATTAATGACAAAAGATTCATACCTTATTCTTGTTAAAAGAGCAATATCTTCAATATCCACTTGAATCACGTCAAGATCCACTCTGCCAAACGATACGTAATCACACTACACGTTGTCAGGACCTCGATTAATACTCCGTAATTTGAAATTACCGAAAAATCCTCACTTTTATATGATATATAAGCTCTCATATGTTTGATGAACTTTCTAGAGAATTTGGGGAAAAAAAAATTTGTGAAGAAAAATGGGGTTTGCCCCTTATATAGTGTGCCAAATTCGGCATCACCGTAGCATCAATGTAGCAAGACCGTAGGGCAACAAGCGACTCGACTTTCCGCCCGCCTAACTTGTAACGTGCATAATTCTCTACTCCGACACCGTATCAATGAGCCGTTGCATTGGAAACTAGACTCGACGAACTTTATTTTAGGCTTTTGAAACACCTTAAAACTCCTAATATACTAGGAGATATACCCTCCAATTTTGACTAAAAAATGCGCCAAGATCCTGCCAACATTTTCCAAATTTTCGTCAAACTTATTTTCTTCAATTTGCTTGATCCCGAAATCTTCCGAAACTCTCCATACATGATATTTATCACTAATCATACTTGATAATGGTCATGTTCTTGTGTTTTCAAGATTGTCCTTCGCGGTTACGACCTACGAGATCGTAATTCGTCCTTTACTTCATTGTTACGTACTTTCCATGGCTTGTACCTTCTAAAACTTTATGAAGAAGTCTCTGATACTCCATTACTACAGCGAACTACGTGGCATGCTCATGCTCTGAACGTGCGGGATGTAACATTCCCCCCCTCCCTTCAGAAACATTCGTCCTCGAATGTTGAGGTAGAGTTCGCTCTAAGGTAGATGTCAATGTTCTTACCTGTATTTGTCGGTATTTACTTTGCTTACTTACATGCTTACTAGCTCATTTAAAACTGAATTTATCCAAATTACATAGTTTATCCTTCTTCTTTTGTGGCCAAAATTTACGCCCGTACTCAAGGTCGTCTCTTTTCTTATTATCTGTCTGTCTACTAACTCTTTATGATTTACAGCCACACAAATATCATGACCTATTTTAGACTACAAGTTTCAAAAGTCTTCCTTATCCTTAATGAAATGATTTATAGCCACACAAATATCATGAACTATTCTAGACCACAAGTTTCAAAAGTCTTCCTTTCTTTTTTAAACACCATGTCAAGTAAAATTATATCGCATAAATTGGACAGAGGGAGTATTATTTTTTCTTTTCTCACTGATTTCAGTGGGAATAGACACTGAACATTTTTTAGTGGGAAAATAGTGATTTTCTAGTAGTAAGAGTCACTCAGCACGAGGCCCCATGTCTGGTCATGTAAAGCATTTTGGGTAAAATCACTCTGCTCAGGGTCTCCCGTGTGCAATGTGTGATGGTCAACAACTTAGGTAGGAATTGCTAAAAAGCTAACAATCGTAGATAATAGTGGACCGTGTCGAAACAACTCATGTGGTTCAACTATTTCAACAAATACATGCCACTTGCCACCGCCACCCGCCACCCGCATAGGTAGTGTACCACCCATCAAAACTCGGACATACGAGAAGAAATCTCATAGCATTGTTTGTTTCCATGGTACAAAACTCTAAACCTAATAGGTTGATGCCATGGTGCTCCGATATACTAATCTTTGTGGAGCAGTGTTTACGGGAGAGGGTCCAGTTGAATTTCTCTTATCGAAGAAAATTGCATTGGGAATATAGGTAAAATTCCTTTTTTTATGTATATGTCAATTGTTGAATCTCCTAGACACGAGCAAGTTTTTGGGAATCCCCTCGATGACATTTCTGCCTTTGCCACTGGCTCTTCTAACCGAGCAAGCCCGCCATGTATAACAATTAGTTTGAACACAAATCAATCCACAAAATTATATAGTATCTAAAAAGATGGAGCATAATTTATAAAGATGTACATAATTCTTTGTTCCATACTTCAAAAAGGCTGGTTCTATAAGTAAACAAGTAGTGCATGACATTCCCTCCAGAAAAAAAGAAAATATAAAAGGGAAAAAGATAAAGCATCTACTTGTGATTGATAAAGCATTAATTCAGTGACCGCTAGGTAAGAGGAAAAAGCTCGAGAAGCCAAGTCTTCTTAAATGCAGCAAAATAATACTCCGACGTCATGACTAGTACAAATCTATAAGAAGAAAAATGACAGCATAAGAAGATTTTGTGGTTTAATTAACATTCCCAAGCAAAGAGGGAAGACAATTGAGAGGCAGTTAACTTCACTGTAAATGTTCTACATTTAATTCTAGGGGCCTCTGGTGCAATACTGATAGTGCTATAACAGGCCAAAACATGTATCAACTCCTTCCCTGTTAAGTGGTCTTTTCCCGCTGATGGTTGCGTGAAATTAAACGTGGATGGTTGCTCAAAAGGAAACCTGTGCACTAGTGGAGGTGGAGGTGTAATAAGAAATCGCAGGCTTTCGATTGCCGCATATGGAATAAATTTTGGAATTTCTACCAACAATGTGGCCGAGGCTTTAGCTATGAAAATTGGAATTGATTGGTGCATGCAAAATGGGTATAAATGCTTAGATATAGAAAGTGACTCAAAGCCGCTAGTAGATCGGATAATGGATGAATACAACCCCCATGGAACATCATGGACACTATTTGGAATATCAAAAAACTTGGAACAAAGCCGATAGATGGAGCATAGCTCATTGTTATAGGGAAGGCAACGAGTGGCCGAGTTTATCTAATCGTGGATTAAACCGCAACTCGATCACTTGGATAATCGAATTTCATAATCTTCCCAAAGAAGTGAAAGGAGAAATGAATATGGATAGAATGCGATGCCAACATTCCGAATAATATTAGTTCAAACCGTTGTAATATAGATAGGAGGTTAGATAGGATTTACTCTTTTGATGTTCCTTAATGCCTTTTGGATAGATGAAGAGGTTCGCTTTTCCTATAACATACTTTTGTAAGCTTATCGTAATCCTACAATTCCCTTAGTATGGGGATGTCCATACAAGGTAGGTACAAGGAGGTTGATCTCCTTTGTTTTGTGATTAGATGAAATCAATAAAGTAGCCACTCGAGTTAGAGTGGTTGATTGATGAAAAAAAAAAGTTATCCGATAACTCTACGTATCCTAATATGGAGATCGATTACGATCTGCAATCAACAAACTCATAAACACTAGTGGATTTTTGGAACTTGTATTGTAGTACACATAAAAAAAGATTTCGAGGTTTGTTTTATCTTTGAGAATAGAACATCACTTTCTTATTTGTATCTATATAACGACGGCTTCCAAATCTCTAAAAACTTACACGCACTAAGTAAATATTTTTGGAGACAATATTTCTCCCCTTTTTAGTATCCGACATCTTCTATTTCCTTTAAGAAAAAAAAATGCATCAAACTTATAAATATATGACATGTATATATTACATATGCTTTATCGTTCAATCATAGTTATTTAATTTGGATTTTACTTCAATTAATTAGCACTTAAGTGTGGAAAATTAATATAATCATATGGCGCATGCATTCTTCTTCGCGTGTTAGTGTCACACACTTACCAAATTAAACTAGGATAATTTGCGTTTTTTGTTTTTTCCTATCCTATGGACATTAGAAAGCCCATTTAAATATGACACTATAATTGATACCTAAAATTGTGGTTTTCTTCATGAGGTTATCACAACATTCTATTTTTCATCAGTATATACCATCTGTCCTTAGAAATGAGGACTATAAATTGATTCTGTACGCAACTGTACGTTCTTATTTATGCTACTTTATCCTGGTCCGAATGGTCCTTATGGAGATTTTGAATCTTCACTTCTTTAATGTGAGATTGTTTAGAATTAATAATTAATTGACTAATTGTACAGCTGTACTATGATATAATACATATTAAGAGGGATTCATTCGTTGAGAATAGGATTCATATATAACTTAACAGCTAAAACATTTTTTATATAAGCAGTACAATTTAATTTGTAACAGTAAATTCATTACTATTTTTCCAAGCTATTGATTATATATAACTAGTTTTTCGCATATTTTGCTCATGAGTAAAAATTTAAATCTACCAAAAAAGAAAAAAAAAAGTTGGTTGTGGAACTAGATGACCACATTCCAAATAAATACAATTATGGTGCTGACAGAATTCCTCGATAATAATGACACGAGTAGAGTATAGTGGCGGAGCCAGGAATTTGGCGAAGGGTGTGCAAATTCTTATCAATTGCGTTAACCGGTGTGCAAAATTAAATATATACTTATAATAATGGTAACATTTAAGGATGTATACCGCTGTAACTTTTCCCGATGGGTGTGCACCTTACCATCCTTCGCCTAAGGTGGCTCCACCCATGGTTGAATATATCGACATCATCATCTGCTCTATTAATGTGCCTTCCAAAAAAGGGAATTCCCTTTTAAATAATTCGACATGATTGTGAACCCTAACAAAATAAAACCCTAACAAAATAAGTTTTTCTTGTGTGTATTAGATCACTTAATTTTATATATTCTGAAAAAATAAACAATTCTCATAATTTCGACGCCTTTGTTTAGCAGCTGATTAGTCGGCCTGTTTCATTTTAATTTTGGTAGAATTTAATTGGTAAATCTTAGTGATACTAATTGGTGATTAGTTGTCGCATCACAATTATTTGATTGCCCAAAGGAAAAGTTAAACGAATACAAAAATTGAGATTACATTTAATTAGGCTTCAAAAACCCAAAAAAAGAAAAGTTATTACAGTAATAAGTGGCACTTCCTCTTTTCTTGGTTTATTCAATTCTCTATCATTATATTTAGGAAACTACTTTTTCTTTCAAATTAAAATAGAATGTCATCTTCACACAGTATTATTTTTACTCTTATGAATATTTTAGAGTGTTTTTATTTTTTATTTTAATAATCCTCCAAGACTCTTGGACGAACTATAATTTATTTTACTCTTTGTTGAGTCAGTCCAGTGTGGTTGGCCATTCTCTTTGTATTTTTATCAAAATTAGAAGTACAATGCCAAAGATGGGAAGAAACAAAAAAAAAAAAAAAAGTAAATAAAGCTATCATCGTCATTGATGCACTTAATTAATAGACTTCAAAATTTCTTTTTCTCTTCTGTATACGTCAGCTTTGTACCGTAGAAAACTAGAAATGGTTTGTTTATTCTCAAGTCATTTTTGGGCTAGACTACAAACCTGTGAAAATTTAAGGAGGTTAATGACTCAAGAATTTAGAAATCATTATTCTAAGATAAATTTGATGAAAACCATGTGAAACTCTTGTTTTTATTTTCCACCCAGCTACGAGTGTCTAATATCCTTTTGGGACTCCGATTAATTTAAAATTGAGCCGCATAATGCCATTAATGGGGGAAGCATGCTTTATTATGATATTTTTCATTCTCGTGGCTCGAACCTGAAACATCTGATTAAATATGAAAAGATCTTATTCATCCTATCTGTCAATCGACGATAAAAGGAGAATGTCATATATTCATCATCATAAAAGATAGCCAACAACTTATATGCACCATATGGATATAACCGAAAATTGCCTATTAAACCAACATTTCAAACCTATTTAGATACCCATTTTGTGTTAAACTTTTATACACTCATATTATAAATTATTTTATGCTTTTACATTACTTTGAAGCAATCAATCACATGTAACTTTTTACATCATGCACATATCAATCTGTAACCTGCAAAAAGTATTAACTAGCCTGTTACAACCAATAAATCTATAGTAATTTTATATAAAACAAAGTACAGTGCAAGTGTATATATAAATTGAATCCGTCCAATTTCCAGGTGTCATATAGTATAGCCAGAGGTAGTCTAGCGTGTAATATATGGGTTCACATGAACTCTAATATTCCCGAGACCCCTATATGAATTAAGAGATCCATTAAATAATTATTATTGTATATTAATTTAAGGTTCATGTGGAAATCTATAAACTTTAAATTACGATATACAAAGGATAGCTAAGATAAAAGGTTGAAGAAAATATTTTTTAAAGTTGTGCAGGAAAAGAAGTGATGCTTAAATTGGTCTTATATGCTATTCCTTCTTATGCTTTATCATGTTTATCTTTTTGTGTAAGGAGATAACCACTATTTTCTCTAACTTCTGGTGGGGGCATGATGAGGATAGGAGAAAAATGCATTTTGAATAATGGGAGAACCTTCGTCTTGCAAAATCAAAAGGGAGAATAGGTTTTAGAGAGTTAAAATCTTTTAATCAGGCTTTGTTGGCTAAACTTGCTTGGAGAATATTGACTCAAGAGGATTCTTTACTTTATAGAATTCTCAAAAGTAAGTATTTTCAACATACCTCTTTCTTCAAAACTACCTGCATGTTCTTCTGCTAGCTCATGAATATGGAAGAGTATTATTTGGGGTAGAGATCTTTTACAAAAAGGCATTAGATGGAGGGTTGGATCAGGTGATAGTATTAAAGTTTGGATCGATCATTGGGTTCCCAACTCATTTGGGTTCAGGCCTAGCTATCGCCATGCTCAAATGGATATAGAGTTACGAGTGAATGATCTTATAAGCAACAATACTCACACTTGGAAGTTGCAAGATTTACGGAATTGGTTTTGTACAGAAGATATTCATCCAATAATATCTTTCCCTATTTGTTCCACTGGATCGTCAGACAAAATTATTTCGCATCATACTAAATCTGGCAATTATGAGGTAAAATCGGGATACCATTTAGCTAGAAAAATTGTTAGATGTTGAGGAGTTAGTAGTGATAGACCAATCGAGTAATCAATCTTTTTCCAAAAAGTTCTGGGATTTCTTGTGGTCTACGAATATATAAAACAAGTATAAATGTTTTATTCGAAAATGTATTTTGAATGTTTTTATATAACACTTTATTCGAAAATGTATTTTGAATGTTTTACCTGTTAATCATGTTGTTTCTGAAAGATTAAAACATAAGTTGTGATGTGTGTAAGATTTGCGCTATTTAAAGTGAAACAATTGATCATATGCTTTGTAGATACCCCAAAGCACAATTGGTCTGGAAACTATGTCCTATTAGTTGGCCGAATATTGTGAGTACAATGGATTTTGCTAGATGGTGGAATGATATTTTTCTTAATGCTAATCAATATCCTGATTCTATTGATCTTGCTAAATTATTTTTTCTGTCCACATATACGTGGTACAATTCAGATTTTGAGAGTCAAACCTGTTGACTTTTACCATGTATTCGGTCAAAGAATCTTTAAGTTTTTTGACATAAAATTTACATATTTGAAAACTACAAAAAAAAAAAAAAAAACAATAATTGAAAATTCAAAATATCTAAAAGTCATGAAAAAATGTGATCAAAGAAAATTTATTTTAATCTCGACATTCGAAAGATGTCACATAAATTGGGACGGAAAAAGTATCTAACTTTTGTCATTTTCTTAAATTTTTTATCCTCTAAAATTGGTTCAGTAAATAAAAAGTTTTTTAAAAAGGTAACTAAAGCATATACGTACCCGCGTGAAAGGTTAAAAGAAAGCGGCGTGGTTTTCCCAGAAAAAAAAAAAAAAAAAACACGTACGTATTATTTTATGGAAACTTCCCAATCACAACAGGATTCGGAAAACTTCACCTGCAATATAAATAACTTCCTCCACTAGAGCTTACCATTGCATTCTTGATATTTGACAACCAAAAGTAACAATTTCAATGGCGAGAATCAGTGACTTCTCTCAATGCAACGGGCTAGGGCTTTTCTTATGGAACGAAAAGCTTACGAGGAATCAAGTTTCACAATCCGAAGGCTTATGCGTGTTCATAATCAACAGTACATTCATTAAAATTCGACGTAAAAAATTCACAGCTATGAAGAGGAAGAGCTCTACTGTTATCCCGTTTGATCTTTCGAAGCTACTGAACAAAGACGGATCATTATTTCGCGTGCTTTTATCTGCTACTCTTCAATTTGACCCACAAGATATACCAGACTTGGCTAACGACATCTCTGACAAACTTTTCACAAAGTTTCAAGATTCTCAAGCTTTACTCCCCGCGCCACGACCGACTTACGTAATCGCCATTCGCATTTCCCAGACTCGATTTGCCAATTTTGATGCTAATGTTGATCTTGATGCTTTTCCCAAGTTAAGAACATTGCCTCCCCCTATCCCGTTTTATCGTCGGTTTGAAATACAAAAGGTTTTCACCGAACCCAATGTGAGCGCAGCTGATTACATGAATGATCCGAATGATACATACACTGATAATGTCGTCGAGTATCTCAACATGTTAAGGGAATATACGGGTGAAGGTGGAGTTTTTCCAACTAAACCACCCATTGCAACCGATATCGCCAGAGGATTTGTCGAAGTCAAGCCATGTCAAAGTTCTTGGTGTGCAAGTCCAGCTATTAGGCTCGAAGATCTGATGGATGACACTTGCCCTGTTTGTCAAGATGAGTTTAGAAATGAGAATGAAGTGATTGCAACTTATTGTGCGCACGCTTTTCATACAAGGTGTCTCCTGCCATGGCTATCCAAGAAGAACAGTTGCCCAACTTGTCGAGCTGTCTATCCTTTGCATTATTCGCCCTCTTTGGACCGTCAATGTCGAAAGCGCAATCATAACATGTTGGAGGCTGAAGGTTGAAATATATGCTCTTTATCTTTCTTCTGTTTTGTAGTGTGATTACAAGAGATTCTTTATTCGTTTTCAGTAGTATCACATTGTAATAAAGGAATTTTCATGTGCTCCATAATGTAATGGAGAATGATTATGAACACAAAGTAATATTTTCATGTGCTAGATCGCATTCAATTGCTGGTTGTTTGGTTTCATTCAAATTCTTTACTAGAGAGTGCAGGGACAGGGTTTGCTCGGAGATATAGGCATTCTTATTCTTCTTGTTTGCCTTTTCTCAATGCATGGTGAAGTTGGGGACGACCAATTTATGAGAAGATTAGTCCCACATATGGGATGCAATGTCACACCCCTACGATGAGTATGACGGGCTCCGACTCGTAGGCCAGGAACCACCCGACTTATCCGTTAATTTGAACATTATAAATCATAACTCAAAGAACACCTGCACACAAAAAAGGCCCGACATAGGAATATCCGATCATTCGGCACATATGTACATATGCGGACCGACAAGGTCGCCACAACATAACGTATATCATAAAACCGGCAAGGCTAACAGTAAAGTATCAAGAGCTTAAAATAAGGCCGACAAGGACACCAATGTATTATACAACAATATGAACCGGTGGAGCTATAAAACATCTAACTGTACACACGCGTCTACGAGCCTCTACATAGAATACAAATGATCATAAGGACAATACCAAATAGACTGCAGCTCCGAAGTAAGTGGAGTGCTCCTAAGAATCCGCTGATAGAACACCTACGGGTCTGATCCGTCTCCCGACCTACCTGTGGACATGAGTGCAGCGTTCACAAGAAGGGACGTCAGTACGAATAATGTACTGAGTGTGTAAAGCATGAATAACAACATAATATAGATATGAAAGGTGACATGAAATAAGAGAGATAACCTGTACATCTGAATGCCTCATAAGGCGGATGTCATGCATGCTTAGTGATGTGATTCTTCGAGTTAACAAAGAACCAATCGACCAGGATCTTGTTCTTGAAGTGGTTTGATGGGCAGATTCAAGAAACGGATGTATCTCAAGTTGTAGGCGTCGGATTAAAGTGATTCAAAAACTATGTGAAAGATGACGATTTGAACTATAAAAATAACTATTGAATGGTTTAAATTAAGTAAGTATTGAGGGCAAAACGATGGAAAGAAAATTAAGGTTCTGGGTATGAATTTGAACGAATTTTAACCAAGAAACGCGTTCTTGAATGATCAAGAACAAATAAAGTTCCTAAGTCACCACTTGAAATCAATTAACGTGATAAAGAAACACCACACGCAATTGAAAACAAGGTAAAGACTATCACCACCTTGCTTGGAACCAAAAACAAGGATAAAGAACAAGAAATAGAGAGAATAACTCTTTTGCAAAATTTAGGTTTATGCTAAAAACGTGAATAGTGTTTAACAAAGAATAAGAACCCTTTATATAGGCCTAGGGTCTCTTCTTTGATGACTACAAATCCCTATTCTACTCTAGAAAGGAAGTAGCTAAAAACAAGGAAAGTAAAATTCCTATTCTACAAGGAAAAGAATAAAGAAAACTGAATCCTACTAGATCTAGGATAAAAATCCTGCTAATGATAGGAAATTAAATCCTACTAAAATATAAATCAAGAAACAAGAAACCTATTTAGAAAAGGATTCAAGAAACAAGAATGGGAAATAATCTTCAAACTTGAGCTTCTTGGACTTTTTTTTTTCTTGAATTTCAGTCTTGTGTTTCTTGATTTTCTTGAATTTTTTGATATTCTTCATCTTTCATCATTCTCCCCTTGTTGAGAAAGACTCGTCCTCGAGTCTAAGGCTCCATAAATGGTGAAAGATTAGCAAAAAAAAAAAAAAAAAAAAAAAATTGGAACAACCCATACCACCAGGCTTTAAGTTGCATTTTTCTAGTTTGTCATAGAGTTTCATCATGTTGAAAGGAATATTTACATATGGCCAAACTAAATCCCACTTCCTTAGTAGTAGTAACTTTATACCATGATTTCTCAAACGTAGCATCTTAAACTGATCTTCAATGTGTAAACCATGATCACAGCTTATTTCCTTTTGATCTTCATGAATCTTTAACACTCCCGTGTCGATGTGGTATTTGCATGCAAAATCTGAGTTAGTGCCACAAAAACCTTTAAATAAATCAAATTCATGTACCTTTGGATCAGGGTTAGAGAATAAATCATGTCTTCTTATGAGCTCCTTGATGATTTTGATGCTCTTATATTTGACATGATAGCCATTAACGTCAATGAAATTGAGAGATATTAAATCTACACTTTCTTGCAAAGATTCAACTTTTTGAGGAATAATTCTTGCTCGAACTAGATCATAAATTAAACTCTCATTCATAGACTCCTTTTTCAGCAACTTATTCTCTTTTTCTTCCAAATCATCATAGATTATTGGCCCTACGCAATACGCTACTTTGGTTGGTGTGGAGTAAGAAACAAAATCTGGATTCTTTTCGAAATCACTTAAAGATGGAAAATCAATCTCACAAATAGTTGGATGCTCTAATGGATCCTCATCAAACTTTGGAGGTAAATCCTCAACTTGTGGATCTAATTCATTCTTCTCCTCCGTTTGCTGTTCTACATTGATGGGACCAATGATTTTTAATTTGGTCACAAAAGAATCATCAACATACTTGGAGTTTTTAGCAACATCTTCTGGAGTCAAGGGAACCAACTTAATTTTCCGTCCATCCTTTGTAAAAGAATAGGTATTACGATATTCATCATAGTTAGCACACCTTTCATATACCCATGGTCTTCCAAGTAATAAGTGGCAAACATCCATCTTTGTTACATCACACCAAACAAGATCATTATATATTTTGCCAATAGAAAAAGAAACCAGGCATTGACGAGTTACCTCTAAAACACCATCATCATTCTCAAATTTGATGCTATAAGGATATGGATGAGGTTTCGTTGACAAGCCAAGTTTAGAAACCATCTCTTCTAAAACAACATTAACATGACTTCCTTTATCAATAAGTATCGAACATACCTTTCCATGGGAGGTACATCTAGTGCGGAAAAGAGGTTCCTGTTGCCATAATTTTTCATCTTCTTGAACCAAACATCCTCTTCTTGCTTGTATATTATTAGCCATGGTACTCCTCAACTGAGCTCTGATACCAAATTGATGTGATTCTTCGAGTTAACAAAGAACCAATCGACCAGGATCTTGTTCTTGAAGTGGTTTGATGGGCAGATTCAAGAAACGGATGTATCTCAAGTTGTAGGCGTCGGATTAAAGTGATTCAAAAACTATGTGAAAGATGACGATTTGAACTATAAAAATAACTATTGAATGGTTTAAATTAAGTAAGTATTGAGGGCAAAACGATGGAAAGAAAATTAAGGTTCTGGGTATGAATTTGAACGAATTTTAACCAATAAACGCGTTCTTGAATGATCAAGAACAAATAAAGTTCCTAAGTCACCACTTGAAATCAATTAACGTGATAAAGAAACACCACACGCAATTGAAAACAAGGTAAAGACTATCACCACCTTGCTTGGAACCAAAAACAAGGATAAAGAACAAGAAATAGAGAGAATAACTCTATTGCAAAATTTAGGTTTATGCTAAAAACGTGAATAGTGTTTAACAAAGAATAAGAACCCTTTATATAGGCCTAGGGTCTCTTCTTTGATGACTACAAATCCTATTCTACTCTAGAAAGGAAGTAGCTAAAAACAAGGAAAGTAAAATTCCTATTCTACAAGGAAAAGAATAAAGAAAACTGAATCCTACAAGATCTAGGATAAAAATCCTGCTAATGATAGGAAATTAAATCCTACTAAAATATAAATCAAGAAACAAGAAACCTATTTAGAAAAGGATTCAAGAAACAAGAATGGGAAATAATCTTCAAACTTGAGCTTCTTGGACTTTTTTTTTTCTTGAATTTCAGTCTTGTGTTTCTTGATTTTCTTGATATTCTTCATCTTTCATCACTTAGGCTTTAAAAAAAATTTTTTTTTTTATACATATACATAGTACCATGCCCGGCCATTAAGGGTCGGTGTCATATAAATAGCATCATGCCCGGCCATTAAGGCTCGGTGTTATTATCATTAGCCCGCGTTCGGGCCTCCTGCGTCCGAGGCAATATCATAACATGCCCACTGCAGTGGTGTGCCCATCTACGTGCCATGCCCGGCCGACAATAGCGCGGCGCGGTGTGAGAATATACATACATATATATAAAGCATGCATGAGAGCCAAATAAAAGCTATAAATACATCGCAGTGACATAAGGCCGGTAACCTCCGATTATATTATAGAATAATCATCATCGCTCTATCTCACCTTGAAGGAACAATTATTGTAAGGCGAGATCGACAACAATGAATAAAAATCAAGAAAGTCATGAAAATAATTTAACATTCTCATATTCACATTGAAATCACAAGCTTGAGAATTTTAATCATGAAATCATCATCGTCGTTGTAATCATCATAGAAACATTCTCATCTTTAACATCGTCATTAACATCGTAAAAACATGTCCGTTGTTGTTGTCATAAAAGCTTATAGAATCATAAATCTTTGACTTGGAAAATAGGGACATTTTGGAAAACATTTATGGATTATCAAGAAAGAAGTCATGCCTTTGAATCATGGACTCTAACTTTTGGAAGTAAGGAGGTTATGAAACATATGTAGGGAATTATAACATAGGAGTTTCTAGAAATAGGATCATCGTCATCATAAAACATGTTTATCTTTAGCATCATAAGAACTCTACGAATCATGAATCTCTAGCTTTTGAAAATAAGAATATTCTTGGAAAACATTTATGGATTCACAGAAAGGGATCATGGGACATTTGGAAAACACCTATTGGATTCATAAGAAAGGAATCATGCCTTTAAAAGAAAGGGACTAGCCTTAACATACCTGGAAGATAATTTCTTGACTTCCAACTTACTTCCTGTCTTGCAATTCACTTAAGATTATTCGTAGCCTCGTAATCTACATATACAACCATTCAGACTATTGTTAGGATCATCGTCATACGCTCGTCTTAAGCCCTTAATTTAAATCCATTTAAAATCTGCCCAAATTCGGGCAGCATCTCCCCTGTCTATATGCCTAGCCCGAAATCATAATATCAGCAACCAATCAACAACAACAATACCAACATCATCAACACCATTATCCATACCAATATATTTCCTAAAACATCCCACATGATGTTTTCCAAATTTCTAAACTAACCAACTTGTGATACTACTATTTAATGACTTTATCTCCGTAAATAAACTGAAATTAATATTAATGACAAAAGATTCATACCTTATTCTTGTTAAAAGAGCAATATCTTCAATATCCACTTGAATCCACGTCAAGATCCACTGCCAAACGATACTGTAATCACACTACACGTTGTCCGGACCTCGATTAATACTCCGTAATTTGAAATTACTGAAAATCCTCACTTTTATATGATATATAAGCTCTCATATGTTTGATGAACTTTCTAGAGAATTTGGGGAAAAAAAATTTGTGAAGAAAAAATGGGGTTTTGCCCCTTATATAGTGTGCCAAATTCGGCATCACTGTAGCATCAATGTAGCAGCACTGTAGCAGCATTGTAGCAGCGCGACCTGCTCCGCCCGCCTAACTTGTAACGTGCATAATTCTCTACTCCGACACCGTATCAATGAGCTGTTGCATTGGAAACTAGACTCGACGAACTTTATTTTAGGCTTTTGAAACACCTTAAAACTCCTAATATACTAGGAGATATACCCCTCCAATTTTGACTAAAAATCTGCCCAAGATCCTGCCAACATTTTCCAAATTTTCGTCAAACTTATTTTCTTCAATTTGCTTGATCCCGAAATCTTCCGAAACTCTCCATACATGATATTTATCACTAATCATACTTGATAATGGTCATGTTCTTGTGTTTTCAAGATTGTCCTTCGCGGTTACGACCTACGAGATCGTAATTCGTCCTTTACTTCATTGTTACGTACTTTCCATGGCTTGTACCTTCTAAAACTTTATAGGAAGTCTCTGATACTCCATTACTACAGCGAACTACGTGGCATGCTCATGCTCTGAACGTGCGGGATGTAACATTCCCCCCCTCCCTTCAGAAACATTCGTCCTCGAATGTTGAGGAGATTCATTCTAAGGTAGATGTCGATGTTCTTTGTATTTGTCGGTATTTACTTTGCTTACTTACATGCTTACTAGCTCATTTAAAACTGAATTTATCCAAATTACATAGTTTATCCTTCTTCTTTTGTGGCCAAAATTTACGCCCGTACTCAAGGTCGTCTCTTTTCTTATTATCTGTCTGTCTACTAACTCTTTATGATTTACAGCCACACAAATATCATGACCTATTTTAGACTACAAGTTTCAAAAGTCTTCCTTACCCTTAATGAAATGATTTACAGCCACACGAATATCATGAACTATTCTAGACCACAAGTTTCAAAAGTCTTCCTTTCTTTTTTAAACACCATGTCTAGTAAAATTATATCGCATAAATTGGACAGAGGGAGTATTATTTTTTTCTTTTCTCGATTTCAGTGGGAATAGACACTGAACATTTTTAGTGGGAAAATAGTGATTTTCTAGTAGTAAGAGTCACTCAGCACGAGGCCCCATGTCTGGTCATGTAAAGCATTTTGGGTAAAATCACTCTGCTCAGGGTCTCCCGTGTGCAGTCAGGTGATGGTCAACAGCTTAGGTAGGAATTGCTAAAAAGCTGCTAACAATGCTGAGATAATAGTGGACTGTGTCGAAACAACTCATGTGGTTCAACTATTTCAACAAATACATGCCACTTGCCACCTGCCACCTGCCACCTGCATAGGTAGCAGGTACCACCCATCAAAACTCAGACATACGAGAAGAAATCTCATAGCATTGTTTGTTTCCATGGTACAAAACTCTAAACCTAATAGGTTGATGCCATGGTGCTCTGATATACTAAGCTGTGGAGCAGTGTTTACGGGAGAGGGTCCAGTTGAATTTCTCTTATCGAAGAAAATTGCATTGGGAATATAGGTAAAATTCCTTTTTTTATGTATATGTCAATTGTTGAATCTCCTAGACACGAGCAAGCACTTTTTTTGGGAATCCCCTCGATGACATTTCTGCCTTTGCCCTTTGGCTCTTCTAACCGAGCAAGCCCGCCATGTATAACAATTAGTTTGAACACAAATCAATCCACAAAATTATATAGTATCTAAAAAGATGGAGCATAATTTATAAAGATGTACATAATTCTTTGTTCCATACTTCAAAAAGGCTGGTTCTATAAGTAAACAAGTAGTGCATGACATTCCCTCCAGAAAAAAGAAAATATAAAAGGGAAAAAGATAAAGCATCTACTTGTGATTGATAAAGCATTAATTCAGTGACCGCTAGGTAAGAGGAAAAAGCTCGAGAAGCCAAGTCTTCTTAAATGCAGCAAAATAATACTCCGACGTCATGACTAGTACAAATCTATAAGAAGAAAAATGACAGCATAAAAGATTTTGTGGTTTAATTAACATTCCCAAGCAAAGAGGGAAGACAATTGAGAGGCAGTTAACTTCACTGTAAATGTTCTACATTTAATTCTAGGGGCCTCTGGTGCAATACTGATAGTGCTATAACAGGCCAAAACATGTATCAACTCCTTCCCTGTTAAGTGGTCTTTTCCCGCTGATAGTTGCGTGAAATTAAACGTGGATGGTTGCTCAAAAGGAAACCCAGGCAATAGTGGAGGTGGAGGTGTAATAAGAAATCACAGAGGCTTTCTGATTGCTGCATATGGAATAAATTTTGGAATTTCTACCAACAATGTGGCTGAGGCTTTAGCTATGAAAATTGGAATTGATTGGTGCATGCAAAATGGGTATAAATGCTTAGATATAGAAAGTGACTCAAAGCTGCTAGTAGATCGGATAATGGATGAATACAACCCCCCATGGAACATCATGGACACTATTTGGAATATCAAAAATCTTCTGGAACAGGCTGATAGATGGAGCATAGCTCATTGTTATAGGGAAGGCAACCGAGTGGCTAACAGTTTATCTAACTGTGGATTAAACTGCAACTCGATCACTTGGATAACTGAATTTCATAATCTTCCCAAAGAAGTGAAAGGAGAAATGAATATGGATAGAATGCAGATGCCAACATTCCGAATAATATTAGTTCAACTCGTTGTAATATAGATAGGAGGTTAGATAGGATTTACTCTTTTGATGTTCCTTAATGCCTTTTGGATAGATGAAGAGGTTCTGCTCTTCCTATAACATACTTTTGTAAGCTTATCAGAAATCCTACAATTCCCTTAGTATGGGGATGTCCATACAAGGTAGGTACAAGGAGGTTGATCTCCTTTGTTTTGTGATTAGATGAAATCAATAAAGTAGCCACTCAGTTAGAGTGGTTGATTGATGAAAAAAAAAAAAAGTTATCCGATAACTCTACAGATCCTAATATGGAGATCGATTACGATGCATTCAACAAACTCATAAACACTAGTGGATTTTCTGGAACTTGTATTGTAGTACACATAAAAAAAGATTTCAGAGGTTTGTTTTATCTTTGAGAATAGAACATCACTTTCTTATTTGTATCTATATAACGACGGGCTTCCAAATCTCTAAAAACTTACACGCACCAAGTAAATATTTTTCGGAGACAATACTTCTCTCCCCTTTTAGTATCCGACATCTTCTATTTCCTTTAAGAGAAAAAAATGCATCAAACTTATAAATATATGACATGTATATATTACATATGCTTTATCGTTCAATCATAGTTATTTAATTTGGATTTTACTTCAATTAATTAGCACTTAAGTGTGGAAAATTAATATAATCATATGGCGCATGCATTCTTCTTCGCGTGTTAGTGTCACACACTTACCAAATTAAACTAGGATAATTTGCGTTTTTTGTTTTTTCCTATCCTATGGACATTAGAAAGCCCATTTAAATATGACACTATAATTGATACCTAAAATTGTGGTTTTCTTCATGACGTTATCACAACATTCTATTTTTCATCAGTATATACCATCTGTCCTTAGAAATGAGGACTATAAATTGATTCTGTACGCAACTGTACGTTCTTATTTATGCTACTTTATCCTGGTCCGAATGGTCCTTATGGAGATTTTGAATCTTCACTTCTTTAATGTGAGATTGTTTAGAATTAATAATTAATTGACTAATTGTACAGCTGTACTATGATATAATACATATTAAGAGGGATTCATTCGTTGAGAATAGGATTCATATATAACTTAACAGCTAAAACATTTTTTATATAAGCAGTACAATTTAATTTGTAACAGTAAATTCATTACTATTTTTCCAAGCTATTGATTATATATAACTAGTTTTTCGCATATTTTGCTCATGAGTAAAAATTTAAATCTACCAAAAAAAAAAAAAAAAAAAAGTTGGTTGTGGAACTAGATGACCACATTCCAAATAAATACAATTATGGTGCTGACAGAATTCCTCGATAATAATGACACGAGTAGAGTATAGTGGCGGAGCCAGGAATTTGGCGAAGGGTTTGCAAATTCTCTTATCAATTGCGTTAAAGGTGTGCAAAATTAAATATATACTTATAATAGCTAACATTTAAGGTATGTATACCGCGTAACTTTCCGGCGAAGGGTGTGCACCTTACCATCCTTCGCCTAAGGTGGCTCCACCCATGGTTGAATATATCGACATCATCATCTGCTCTATTAATGTGCCTTCCAAAAAAGGGAATTCCCTTTTAAATAATTCGACATGATTGTGAACCCTAACAAAATAAAACCCTAACAAAATAAATTTTTCTTGTGTGTATTAGATCACTTAATTTTATATATTCTGAAAAAATAAACAATTCTCATAATTTCGACACCTTTGTTTAGCAGCTGATTAGTCGGCCTGTTTCATTTTAATTTTGGTAGAATTTAATTGGTAAATCTTAGTGATACTAATTGGTGATTAGTTGTCGCATCACAATTATTTGATTGCCCAAAGGAAGAGTTAAACGAATACAAAAATTGAGATTACATTTAATTAGGCTTCAAAAACCCAAAAAAAGAAAAGTTATTACAGTAATAAGTGGCACTTCCTCTTTTCTTGGTTTATTCAATTCTCTATCATTATATTTAGGAAACTACTTTTTCTTTCAAGTTAAAATAGAATGTCATCTTCACACAGTATTATTTTTACTCTTATGAATATTTTAGAGTGTTTTTATTTTTTATTTTAATAATCCTCCAAGACTCTTGGACGAACTATAATTTATTTTACTCTTTGTTGAGTCAGTCCAGTGTGGTTGGCCATTCTCTTTGTATTTTTATCAAAATTAGAAGTACAATGCCAAAGATGGAAGAAAAAAAAAAAAAAAAAAGTAAATAAAGCTATCATCGTCATTGATGCACTTAATTAATAGACTTCAAAATTTCTTTTTCTCTTCTGTATACGTCAGCTTTGTACCGTAGAAAACTAGAAATGGTTTGTTTATTCTCAAGTCATTTTTGGGCTAGACTACAAACCAGTGAAAATTTAAGGAGGTTAATGACTCAAGAATTTAGAAATCATTATTCTAAGATAAATTTGATGAAAACCCTGTGAAACTCTTGTTTTTATTTTCCACCCGGCTACGAGTGTCTAATATCCTTTTGGGACTCCGATTAATTTAAAATTGAGCCGCATAATGCCATTAATGGGGGAAGCATGCTTTATTATGATATTTTTCATTCTCGTGGCTCGAACCTGAAACATCTGATTAAATATGAAAAGATCTTATTCATCCTATCACAATCGACGATAAAAGGAGAATGTCATATATTCATCATCATAAAAGATAGCCAACAACTTATATGCACCATATGGATATAGCCGAAAATTGCCTATTAAACCAACATTTCAAACCTATTTAGATACCCATTTTGTGTTAAACTTTTATACACTCATATTATAAATTATTTTATGCTTTTACATTACTTTGAAGCCAATCAATCACATGTAACTTTTTACATCATGCACATATCAATCTGTAACCTGCAAAAAGTATTAACTAGCCTGTTACAACCAATAAATCTATAGTAATTTTATATAAAACAAAGTACAGTGCAAGTGTATATATAAATTGAATCCGTCCAATTTCCAGGTGTCATATAGTATAGCCAGAGGTAGTCTAGCGTGTAATATATGGGTTCACATGAACTCTAATATTCCCGAGACCCCTATATGAATTAAGAGATCCATTAAATAATTATTATTGTATATTAATTTAAGGTTCATGTGGAAATCTATAAACTTTAAATTCTGATATACAAAGGATAGCTAAGATAAAAGGTTGAAGAAAATATTTTTTAAAGTTGTGCAGGAAAAGAAGTGATGCTTAAATTGGTCTTATATGCTATTCCTTCTTATGCTTTATCATGTTTATCTATATATATATATATATATTTCCGGACACTTTGTGTAAGGAGATAACCACTATTTTCTCTAACTTCTGGTGGGGGCATGATGAGGATAGGAGAAAAATGCATTTTGAATAATGGGAGAACCTTCGTATTGCAAAATCAAAAGGGAGAATAGGTTTTAGAGAGTTAAAATCTTTTAATCAGGCTTTGTTGGCTAAACTTGCTTGGAGAATATTGACTCAAGAGGATTCTTTACTTTATAGAATTCTCAAAAGTAAGTATTTTCAACATACCTCTTTCTTCAAAACTACCTGCTTGTTCTTCTGCTAGCTCATGAATATGGAAGAGTATTATTTGGGGTAGAGATCTTTTACAAAAAAGCATTAGATGGAGGGTTGGATCAGGTGATAGTATTAAAGTTTGGATCGATCATTGGGTTCCCAACTCATTTGGGTTCAGGCCTAGCTATCGCCATGCTCAAATGGATATAGAGTTACGAGTGAATGATCTTATAAGCCACAATACTCACACTTGGAAGTTGCAAGATTTACGGAATTGGTTTTGTACAGAAGATATTCATCCAATAATATCTTTCCCTATTTGTTCCACTGGATCGTCAGACAAAATTATTTCGCATCATACTAAATCTGGCAATTATGAGGTAAAATCGAGATACCATTTAGCTAGAAAAATTGTTAGATGTTGAGGAGTTAGTAGTGATACCAGTACTGTGGTTTTGTACTGACCTGCACTTGTTGCATTCCTTTATGAATACAGAGTTCCAAGTTGGGTTTGCTTCCATTTCCCGTGGCTGATAGTCGCCTTCAGCATAGCATCGAGTTTCCAGGATGAGCACGAGTTGTTCGCTGCCTTGAAGACTCCTCTTATTATTATGTCTTACTTTCTACTATGAGACATAGATAGATCGATGTATTATTATATTCCAGACTTGTATAATTTCACATAGATGCTCTTGTATGGCTTAGACCAGACCCTGGGGGTATATTCCTGATTTCTGCACTATATCTATTATATATTATTATGAGACTTACGTAATTATTATTTTCCGCATGATCTATTTATTTGTTTATTTATGTCTTTACTTATCCTTAGGTTGACGGTTTGCTTATCGAGGAGGGAAAGATAAGTGCCCGAACGACTTAGTCGAAATAGGTCGTGACATGTTGGTATCAGAGTCCTAGGTTACCTGATCTATAATACAAGAGCGTATTTAGTAGAGTTTCATGGACCGGTACGATGAGCTTCGTACCTATCTGCGAGAGGCTATAAGATATTTAGAAAACTTTCAATTCTTTCATTCGCTCGTGCGACTTTGTTCAAATTGGTATCTAGTTGATTCCAATTGGTAACTGGACTTTCTTCTCTTGATTATCCTCGGAAGATGAAAATTGGTCCTTAAATTCTTATGTGAACGGTCGATCCATGTTATGTTATAGAATGGTAGGAGATGTATTATTCTGATTTAGACGCGTGGTCCAGTTAAGTCACTAGTTATGGCTTGAGGTTTCATTTGTGTGGAGTGGCGACTAGACTCGGTTGCTGTGTGGAGTCGCGACTAGACTCGGTTTCTGTGTGGAGTTGGGATTGGACTCGTTTATTGTGAAAGTTCGTGAGGAATTGGAAGATAGTTCGGAGGGTGACAAGATCTCTATATTTCAGCGTTGGGTTGCCCGGAGGTGACAAAGTGCATTTACGGCTTCACAATAGTGGGTTGCTCAAAGATATAATCGGTTGAGTTTAGCTTCGTCAGGGCATTATGATGGTTCGCGTGACGCTGGCGAACCAATGACGGGTCGACGATTTAGCAACAGTAGAGTATTAGACTTTGGTATGTGAGAACAAGTGTAACTTCAGTGATGACATCAAGTGTGGATAGCATTTTGTGATCGTGTGTAATAGAGGAAAGAAGTTGACAATAAGGACATGAAGGAAAAATTAGGTGGAAAGCACGTAGTGAAGTGAGACTTTGTAGGATATCTTAGGCATGAGTACTTTTCGAGAGGTTAGGAAGGGAAAATTGGTATCTGGCATGGTCGTTAGGATAAGATTGTGACTGGTTCTAAGAGATAAGGTTGTGACTGGTGCTAAGGTTATTCTTGATACAAGTTAGTTGATGTTAAAGGACTACTCGGTTATTAAGTGAACACTACGGGTACATCATTTGTTCGGTAAATTTGATAGGGTTATAGGCTGTGAGAATTTAGTAAACGACTGATGGAAATAACTTCAAATAGGGAAATGCGATAAGTTAATGGCTTGAGGAGTTATCGGGTGTTCACTTAGTACGGGAGGAGAAGTATTGAGTTTGTTTTGTGGTTTGTCGGGCTTAAATGGATAATTAGTTTAGAGGAACGAGTGGATTTGAGAATTTGTTGGTTAATAGTGATAAAAGTGATTTGAAATGAAATACAAGAATTGAAGGGTTTCAAGGGGACATCTTGCTATCGAGTTTAGGGAATTAAGGGTCGTAAGTTTTGAGGTGAGGCAATATGGGTGCTTGATCCGTGTTGGACTGCGGGGGCATTATATCATGACGTTCAGTAAGGGGTGTGATTGATGAAGTTGATAGGTGTCTCCGAGATTAAGGACAAAAAGGAAATCATTGAAGCAAGAGTTAGTAATGTGGGAGTTTAGTTGCAATGTACAGTGCAGAGTGGGCTTAAGAGTTTATGGATGGTTGTATGTTCAGTTATGTCATAGACTAATAAAGATTAATGGTAGATCGATGATGGGTTAACTGGGTTGAGTTCAGGATAAAATTTCAAAAATTGAGTAAGGCAATTCGGACAAGGAAGCTTTAGTGAGATACATAAGGATATTAATAATACTGTGTGTGATACGTTGGATTTAGAGAGTGTTCAATTTTGAGTTATAAGCGTTAAGAAAACTCTAATGTGTACAGTGTGTGATATGACCTTATGTCCCTTATTGATTCGACTAGCTTACAGAACTTATGATTATGCGGTATTCGATTGAGTGAATTCGATGATTGATTACGATATTGATGATCGTGAATTGATTAGAATTGGAAAATTTAGGAGTCGAGAAAAGGTAAAGTTGATTGTGAATCAATAAGAAAAAGGTACATCTTGGGGATTTCTTGGGTTAGTATGGATTGTGGTGTTGCTTTCTTGCATATTCTAGTTGAGATGTGATTGTTGCGTGAGCTTAAGAAGGAAATCTACAGGAATAGATTATGTGGTCGGACAGAGTTCTGTGAGGTTTGCAATCAACAGCTAGTAATAAGCATATTCAGTGAACCAACATATAGAGATTTATAAGAAGTGGCATGGTGGTACACCGTTGGAAAAGTTCGTAACATTCTACAGTGAATAAGTCAGTGTAATTTAAGAGAAAGGTTTGTTGAAGTCCTATCAGGTTCGGACCAGAATTATATTTTCAAGAGGAACCTTTCTCATGGTAATACAATGTGATTGCAAGTAATATTGACTGGACAGTTTGGGTAACAGCTTTTGGTTATTAAGGACTTGGGGGTAATTGCGTGAGGTTTCGAGTGACAGTGTAAGATTTGATACTTTCATAGAATTTACGGGCATATTGAGGTGGTACTATGAGAGGTTGATAGTTATATAATTACTATATGAGGCTTAAGGTTTTGCGTCGAAAAGTTTGAGTATGTATCGGATTTGCACATCGGGTAAAGGTTGAGAAATATGAAGATTGAATTCGTAAGGTATAGTTCTTCGGTACTAAGTTGATAATTTGGATAGGACTCAACATGTGGAGTAAAAAATAATAGACAGGATTTGTTATGCATGATATGGCTGTGATTGGTTTTGAAATTCGAAGTCAGTTCTAATGACTGTTGGGGATATTTGAGAGTTGTGCATTCACTCAGAGTCAGCATTGTTTGAAGTTAAGTTTAAAGGTCTATGATTACACATCTAGAAAGATTTTAAATATTCGATGCATTGTGACTCAGATTCGAGGTATGACTGATTTTTCGAGCTTTGTTAGGCTTTCCTAGTGGAATGGATGATATTTGCTGAGAACAGTTACTTAGACAGAATAATGGAATACAATGAGCCTAGTACAAATTTGAGGAGAAACTGTTGTTTGAGAGGTCTTTATAGTGACCGGTTGAGTTCCAATAGACTTTGCTGGGCGCGATATTCAGTGGTATCATTCTTGTATTTTGATTTGAAGGTTTAGAAGACTTGGAACTAGCCAAGTTGGCTGTCAGTAAGGTCAATTTTGATGGAATTGCATGAGAACTCAGGTGGATCAAGGATTCATTTTTGGAAAGCGTAAGTCATGGTTTCAAGCTTGTGGTGTGTATCTATGTGTTTCTAAGAAATTGCGGTGCGAGTAATGGCTTTAAAAGGGGTGGGAGGAAGATTTAGCAGAACTAGAGTATTTTATCGGTTCAGAATGAGCTATGGTTTGTGACCCTATTTTAGAGGATTACGTTGGCTTGGAAAAATATTTGTGGGGTCTATTGATCAAGTTCAGAGTTGCGGTTTTATCACTCAGAGAATTCAAGCAAAGCAATTCATTTATTCGAGGATCAATTGCGAGGGAAATTCGAATACGAAGATATGAGGATTGGAGCTTGAGCTAAGTTTGGAGAGGTGTGACTAGAAAAGTAAGCGATCAGATTTTTCTGAATGTTACACCCTATAAGGATGTTATGCGATGAGGGAAAAAGGGCAAGTGAGCTCGAGGTGTATTGGCCTGTTTGAGAATATCTATTATATTGATCCTCTATTTTATGAGTTAGTTTTTCACTAGATCTGTCGAATGTTCATCCGATTTTCCATGGTATTGTGTTGGAGAAGTACTGTTCTAGTAGTTTCTGTACCATTCGTTGGGTTTCATTTTTATTCGATGAGAATCTTTCCTGTAAGGAGAAGTCCGACATGCGTTGCCAAGTATCTTCAGTTATTGTCGATTCGAGCATTTTCTGTCCTCTTTTCCTTATCGCTCGAGGACGAGCCATTGTTTAATTGATATATGATGTAACGACTCGTTTGGTCGATATTGCATTTTCGATCCTTTTGACCCTTTCCTGAGTTTCGTTAGCTCCCTTTTGACCCGAGGGGACAGTTGACACGCTTCCCGAGGTGTTAGATTTGATTCGGGCGACTTTTGTGAAATTTGGGCTTAAAGCAAAAAAAAATTGACTCAAAGCTGACTTTTTAGTAAATGGACTTTTTTCAGATTCCTTCGATTCCTGAGAGGTCCGAATAATAGTTTAGAACTTGTATGTATATTCGGTTCGGTTCCCAATGCACTCAGGTGCATTTTGGGACTTGGGTTGAAAAGTTAATATTAGGACGTTGGGGAGTTGACTTGGAAAATTAAACCTTTGTTGGGAATTTTGAGGCCACGAGTGCATTCGTAGCTCATTTTTATGTATACCTACATATTTGGTTTATATCCGGAAGGTTCCAGGGTGTCGATTTCAAGTTTGGAAGATATTAGGATTTTTGGGTATCTGGTGAGCGCCATGGCGGTAGGATTGACCGCCATGGCGATAGGGCTGACGGCTATGGTAGTGGCGCCATAGCGGTAGGGCTGACTGTATAGCGGTGGCGCCATAGCGGCCTGTTGACCGCCATGGTGGCTGACGCTCAGTGATTGGGGTATTTAATGATATAAAATCCCAAGTCTTTTCATTCATTATTATTCCGAAAGTAGTTCATCTTGGGAGCTTTTCTAGAGGTTTCTTGGGACAAACACTTAGAGGTAAACTCGTCTATCATCTCTCCCTAATCTTGATTTTTTTATCTTACCTAGTTATCATTAATCCATGTTAGAATCTTCCTAAAGTTATGAGAACTAAGTGGGTCTTGGATTATATTCCTCTAATAAGCTTGTGCGTATATAACGTTCATTTGTTAATGAAGTTAGCGCGGGTTAGCATGGAATTGATGGGTAATGACTATAGTAAATTGAATCTTCCATCTCTAAGGCTTAATTTATGAATTAAAGGTTAGGGTTTATACCCAAAATGGGGTTTTACTTAAGTTTCAAAATTGGGTGAATCTTTGAGTTAGTATTCCCGTTTTGCCCTCGTAGGGCCCGTTTCCCCAAATTCTAGGGTTGGTTTTGACCTAAATTGAATGATAGCAATATTATTGTTGACCTTCATGATTTCTTATTTAGATTTCGAATATCTCTAGGCTTCTTTGATCTTGAGGCTCTGCAGAAGAGCAAGGCTAAAGAATGATTATTGGTGTTTATTGTTCGACTATCTAGGTAGGTTATGGCTTACCCTTAGTGGGACTTCGTGTAGCGAAACATATATTTAGATTATATTGTCGGAGAAAGCATGTAAACCTTCAGGTATGAAGTTGGGTTGGATTTTTTTGGGCCTTGTTACATGACTGGGGCTAGCCACCCTGTTGTGTTGTGACTTTGTTGTTCTATTGTGTTGGCTTGATGCCATGTGTTGTTAGTAGACACTGGAATCTGTTGTTCTATCTTGATTATGATATTTTAGTATCTTACGGGTTGATGTGATATAAGGATAGAGTTCTATGTGACTTGTGTAGTCTTCCATGATAATGTTGGAGTGCCCACGTTGATACTTGTGACATTGATATGTTGTTGGCTGATGCGCCGGGAATTTTGGCACATCTAATGCTTTTTAACCCTAAGTTTTACTTGTTTTCAAGCAAGTTTGTTTTAGTTTGATGTGTTTTGTGTGTTGTGCAGGTATTTTGAAGTTAAAATGCTCAGAAAGCGAAAAAAATGAGGAAAAGAAACAATCTGTTCTGATAAGCATAAGGACGGACCGTTAACATGCTCGACGGCCCGTCGAGTTGCCTCGTCAATAAGTTCCTGCGAAGTGACAATTCATCAAATCATCATTAGATCGTCGACTTGCACCATCGACACGATCAATGGTCCGTCGAAGTGCTTTGATGGTGGAGTTCCAGCAGAGTGATAAAAGTATACTCAGATTGTCGAGTTGGTCATCGAGCATATCGATGACCATCGAAGTGCAAAGACGGCCTGTCGAAGTGCAAGCCGAGATAGAACAAGACTGGGATTGATTATTCCGAGTTTTGACTTGTATAAATACCTGTTTAGGTTTTATTTTTCAGACATCTGGAGTTTTAGACTTATAGTAATTACTTTTGAGTTATTGTTGCTTTTGAAGATTTCCAGACAATTACATTAATTACTTTCAAGTTTTATTCGTAAGTTCAGTACAATAATTCAATTATGCAATCTTCAATCTTTTATTGTTTTGTTATTGCCATGAGTAGCTAAACACCTTTACTAAGGTTGTGAACCCAAGGATGGGTGTTTTTTGATTGGGGATCGTGAAAGATATACAAATAATGGATTGTTAGGGTTTGTTGCAAACATTAGCTCACGCCATAAACTTTAGTTTATTTGGAAAAATAGCTACGGTTAGCTAAGAACAAATAACAAGCACTCAGGGCTTTAAACCTTGTTTAATAAATTCACTTAGGAATAAGAGAAATTTACTTGGCATAATTGATCGTTCTTCATGCATACTTTTTATTTTTGGAAAAAGCATAGAAAGAAATAATCTTTTTTTATTGGGAAATAGTTTAGATTCACATAGAGATTAAGTGCATCCATACAAACAGTCCATTATAAGTATATCAAGATCGATACCCATGATCATACACTTTATCTGATGGGTTCACAACCTTGGTTCTTTATACCCAGTATTTACAACTTTAAATTTCCAGTAACTTTATATTAGTCCACAAACCAAATCAACTATAAAACCCTTTTCTGAAATACACCAGGACTGCAACATTAGTACAATACTTGTTTAGTAAACTTTTCACACCATATTCTCTATGAGATTCGATCCCAATCTCGTTGGGTTACTATATTTGACAATGTCCGCGTTATACCATTAATAGGTGTAATTTGAGCGTATCATTGGCGTACCCATGTTCTCACTTGTGACATTGATCAGATTATTTACATTGGCATATACGTTGCACGTATTCTCATAATATATCGGGGGTGATACATTTTTGGTACTTGATGAAACACTGTGATAAGCTGGGCTTGTTTTTTTAAAGAGTGATGTGAGAGTCCGATCCGACGTGAATTTCGGAATCATGGATTGAGTGAGTGCATGGACTCCATGGGTCCCCCAGGATGGTACCGGTGAGAGACCCCATGGGCAAATATCTGGGTCTCGTTTGTCTGTTAGGCAAAAATCCGGGACGAGTGGCACTTAAACTTCGCGAGTCACCTTGGGTTGTGCTACCGAGATATCGATACTTCCGTTCGCAATACATGTGTACACAGTATTGCATTTGCATTCATACATCATTGCATTGCATTGCATTATGGCTTATATTGTGATGATCTAGTGATTTACTTGTGTTGTTGAGCTCAGATTGGATATATTGAGACTTGACACCCTTGGGTTTAGATATTCTATTTAGGCAGTGACGGATACTTGATTCTGGTTGTTTTTGACTTATACTTTTTGATTTATCTACCTATCCTGCGTTATTATCTGAATTATGCTAGCTATACTTAGTCGGCCGATGGTACCTACCGATCTTGTGATTTTGTCTTGACTTGCGCTCTTTGCGTTATTTTATGAATGCGAGTTCGGATCAGCTCTGCTTCCATCTCCTCACTTGGTGATAGTCTCCTTCGACGTAACGTCGAGTGTCCGGGGTGAGCACCAGGTCGTTAGATGCCTTGAAGACTACTCTTATTATTATGTCTTACTTTCTAC
>NC_081346.1:70191016-70226142 GCF_029784015.1 Lycium ferocissimum | reverse complement strand
AGATCGTAACTTTAAGAGAGAGTGAAAGCCCATCCAAGCAAACTTTGGAAGATACTAAACCCCGTGGTTGAAATCTCTCGACAAACATTGGATAGCCCTTCGAAGACTATGACAGTCTTATTAAAGAGGTATGATAAAATAAACTTTTAGTTTACTGAGGTATACCTCGCTGACCTTTACTAATTATTCGTCTTTCTTGTGCGGTCAAGTGGTCTCGGAGAGTATTACCTTGAGAAGGTCACAAGATAATCTTGAGTCTATATCCGGTCCGGACTTAATGCAACCACCTTTTACACGCCCGTAGAAAAAGATTCAACTTCCCTTCCTCGTGATGAAGTTAGAGAAAGATTGAGTTTGATATACACAAGACGTCACAGCGACTTCGGTGTCCGTGTTCGATGGAAAGAGGTTGTCCTAGACTATCGAAAGAAGTTTATCTCTACTCTTTGGGAGGTGATTCAACAAGCTCTCGAGAAGTGATGTAGATCACAGCTTCGTCCCTTGAAGATGAGATCCGAGTGATCCTCGAAGAGATGGATGGCAAGGATGTGGATGTTTCATTTTTGACAAAATTATTGAACTCCTTCTTTGAGTTTGTCGTCATATGACCAGAACGATCAACTCTACATGATAAAGATGTGGAAGCCGCAAGAAAAAGTCATTTATGCGGAGAGCCTTTTCGAATGCCATGCTCGAAGAATACCAAAAGCTTGCCGAAGTATCCTCTATCCATCAATCACACAGATAAGGTGAAGGAGAAGATAGAAGTCACGAGAAAAGAGAGAGATTTAGAAGCCCTCTTAAGTCACCGAGAAAGAAGTTGAAGAAGCCAAATTAGGAGCCTCGACTGCTAGCAATGAGTTCGATGCATGCTTTGACGTAGACTTATCGAATGCTGACGACTTGATTGATTTGGAGCAGAAGAAGGAGCGTCTAGAAGCGATGCGCCAAGACTTAATCAATTATAAATTGTGTTTAGATTAGCCTATAGGAACATTTTTTTTTCTTGCTCTCCTTTTATTTTCCTGCCTTTGATTAGTGGATGTTCTCGATAGTAATAAAAGCTTCTTGCGTTTTGGTTTATACTGCAGTTCTCATTGATATCTCTTTTGTGCTTAAACATCAAGGAGCTACTTTATTGATTTCATCTAATCACAAAACAAAGGAGATCAACCTCTCACCTACCTTGTATGGACATCCCCATACTAAGGAAATTGTAGGATTTCGATAAGCTTACAAAACTATGTTACGGAAGACAGAACCTCTTCATCTATCCAAAAGGCATTAAGGAACATCAAAAGAGTAAATCCTATCTAACCTCCATCTATATTACAACGTTTGAACTAATATTATTCGAATGTCAGTATCCGCATTCTATCCATATTCATTTCTCCTTTCACTTCTTTGGGAAGATTATGAAAGTCGATTATCAAGTGATCGAGTTGCAGTTTAATCCCTAGTTAGATAAACTGTCAGCCACTTTGTTGCCTTCCCTATAACAATGAGCTATGCTCCATCTATCAGCCTGTTCCAGAAGTTTTTTGATATTCCAAATAGTGTCCATGATGTTCCAAGGGGGGTTGTATTCATCCATTATCCGATCTATTAGCAGCTTTGAGTCACTTTTTATATCTAAGCATTTATACCCATTTTGCATGCACCAATCAATTCCATTTTTCATAGAATTTTAAAGCCTCCCACATTGTTGGTAGAAATTCCAAAATTTATTCCATGCAGCAATCAGAAAGCCTCTGTGATTTCTTATTACACCTCCACCTCCACTATTGCCTGGGTTTCCTTTTGAGCAACCATCCGTGTTTAATTTCACGCAACCATCAGCGGGAAAAGACCACTGTCACGCCCCGAACCATGGCCTGGGCGTAACACGGCACTCGGGCCTTGCTTGCATGTGTCCGAGCGAACCTCATGGCTTGCTTGTCAACATGGGCATCAAAACAATATAATCTATATGATGCAATTTAAATAAATCATGAAAATGTAATTTGCGGAATAAAGTCTTGAAATTATCCCATAGCATGAAATATCATGAAAACATAATAGTCTGCAAACATTAATGCACAACTGACTCTGTGAACTAACATCTGTCTATGAAACCTCTAAAACATGTTTGAATACTAACTACCAGGACATGACCCCTGACTACCATAACCGAATACTAATGCGTACTCTATGGGGTTTGAACCCGAGAGAAGTGGGGCTCACGATAAGGCGATAACCTGCAGTGATCCTACTACTGTGAAGTGTATGCTCGAAAATCCCAGATATCGCACCGCAGGAAGCTAGAGGCCCCGGGGAAAAAGGGACGTTAGTACATGGTGAATAGTACTAGTATGTAAAACTGCCGAAATGAAGAACATGGCACAACATAGGTATAGGACATGAACTGAAACTGAATGTAACTTGACATGAGCATGAAACGTGAGTAAATTCTTAAAACAGTAAATCAATGAAAATACTTGTATGTAAAACTGCTTGTAACGTGGGGAACGCTATAGTATAACCGACAACATAATCTGGTACTTGCGTCCTACCAGCAGAACACTCACACCTTGCCAGGGATATGAGATTTACGTGATAATAAGCATGTAAGGATCCAAACTGCATAATGAAGGTATTGCCTACTTGCTGACAACCCTTATCCCACGGTGGCAACGTAGTTTCAGGCTATCTGAGCCTTCTCGGTTAACTAAGCAATTCCCAAAAACATGAACATGACATAGTTGGCTAAGAAGCCCATGATTTTCGTGAAATAACTTGTAATATCTTGTAATCATGATTTTATAAGATAACTTGTCATAGTCTTGCAAACATGTTCTTGATTCATGAGTAATAATAATAGTTCAAAATTATATATATATATATATATATATATATATATATATATATATATATATATATATATATATATATATATATATATATATATATATATATAATTGACTTGAAAACATGCTTGTAACTTGCCACATAAAATCATAAGGTTTCATATAAACATAATAAGAACACATGAGGAACAATTCATGATTCATGGATTAAGCTAGGGTTCCGAATATCCGTAATGGAAGATTAGGAATACAATGATGAATATAAATACAAAATTCATGTACATAAATACATAATTACGGGCTACCAATATGTTGGGTTTAATGCCCTAGGGTTTGAACTTCATGAATATCAAGAAACGGAGCATGGGAAGAACGTGAGAAAATCCACATACGTGGATGGAAGTTCTACATACCTTAATTGCTCCAAAACTTGAATTAGAGACTTGAGTTTTGAAAAGATTTCCCAAATCTTGATTCTTGAATCTTGAGATGGGTTTACTTAGGGCTTATAAAGTGTTGCATGGAGAAGATGCCAAAAGCGAAGGAATCTCCAGAAGACGTTCAATCAACACTAATGAGCTCCGCAAGAAATACCAACAAATAAACTGCTGAATAATGAGTCCCAGACCCTAGAAAACCTATTTATAGGATGTCCAAAAACGGGAATAATTTCCAGACAAAAATACCCTGCGCATAGGGTGCGAATCGCACTTGGTGTCGCATGTGCAACCTGCGAGTCGCAGGTTGCACCAAATCATCGCAGGTGACACATCTTGGATCACCGTTCGGTGCAGCATCTGCGACATAGGATGCGACTCACAGGTACCACATGCGAGTCGCAGGTGGTGTCGCAGGTAGTGCACCACCATCCTGCCTTCTTTGGCACTCTCTGTCAGCAAATGCGGCACCACCTGCGACTCGCATGCAGTACATGCGATGCCTTAGTTCATTTCAGATTCTTTTTTTTTTTTTTTTTTTTAAGTCTAGGATCATGATCAAAGTTTAAGTTAAAGATACAGGGTGTTACAACCACTTAACAGGGAAGGATGTGATACATGTTTTGGCCTGTTATAGCACTATCAGTATTGCACCAGAGGCCCCTAGAATTAAATGTAGAACATTTACAGTGAAGTTAACTGCCTCCCAATTGTCTTCCCTCTTTGCTTGGGAATGTTAATTAAACCACAAAATCTTCTTGTGTTGTCATTTTTCTTCTTATAGATTTGTACTAGTCATGACGTTGGAGTATTATTTTGCTGCATTTAAGAAGACTTGGCTTCTCGAGCTTTTTCCTCTTACCTAGTGGTCACTGAATTAATGTTTTATCAATCACAAGTAGATACTTTATCTTTTTCCCTTTTATATTTTTTTTTTCCTAGAGGGAATGTCATGCAATACTTGTTTACTTATAGAACCAGCCTTTTTGAAGTATGGAACAAAGAATTATGTACATCTTTATAAAATATGCTCCATCTTTTTAGATACTATATAATTTTGTGGATTGATTTGTGTTCAAACTAATTGCTATACATGGCGGGCTTGCTCAGTTAGAAGAGCCAGTGGCAAAGGCAGAAATGTCATCGAGGGAATTCCCAAAAAAAGTGCTTGCTCGTGTCTAGGAGATTCAACAATTGACATATACATAAAAAAAGGAATTTTACCTATATTCCCAATGAAATTTTCTTCGAAAAGAGAAATTCAATTGGACCCTCTCCCGTAAACACTGCTCCACAGCTTAGTATATCAGAGCACCATGGCATCAACCTATTAGGTTTAGAGTTTTGTACCATGGAAACAAACAATGCTATGAGATTTCTTCTCGTATGTCTGAGTTTTGATGGGTGGTACCTGATACCTATGCAGGTGGCAGGTGGCAAGTGGCAAGTATTTGTTGAAATAGTTGAACCACATGAGTTGTTTGGACACAGTCCACCATTATCTCAGCATTGTTAGCAGCTTTTTAGCAATTCCTACCTAAGCTGTTGACCATCACCTGACTGCACACGGGAGACCCTGAGCAGAGTGATTTTACCCAAAACGCTCTACATGACCTCACATGGGGGCCTCGTGCTGAGTGATTCTTACTACTAGAAAATCACTATTTTCGCACTGAAAAATGTTCAGTGTCTATTCCCACTGAAATCAATGAGAAAAGAAAAAATAGTACTCCCTCCGTCCAATTTATGTGATATAATTTGACTAGACATGGTGGTTAAAAAAGAACGGAAGAATTTTGAAACTTGTAGTCTAAAATAGGTCATGATATTTGTGTGGCTGTAAATCATTTCATTAAGATTAAGGCAGACTTTTGAAACTTGTGGTCTAAAATAGGTCATGATATTTGTGTGGCTGTAAATCATTTCATTAAGGGTAAAAGAGAAAGTTTAAAGTAAAATTATAATATAGAAATGTATCATTCTTTTTGGGACTACTTAAAAAAAAAGTGTATCACATAAATTGGGACAGATGGAGCAGTGTTTTCAAACGGAAAAATTATGAAGTTTCCCAGCATTTCAATGGGAACCTATTTTTTCACCATGTGTTTTCCTACTGAGCTGGTTCGATAGGAATGAGGTAAGAAAAATCATCTTTAAAGAAAGAAAAATCATTTTTAAAGAACAAATTTCCCACTCATTCGCGGTGGAAAAACTCTTTGTTTCTAATAGTGTCTCCAAAAAAAAACTGTTCATGTGATGTTTCTGAAAACCGAAACATGTGATTTAATTATCAGAACCCATTGTGGATGCAACCAAGGGACAACTTAAAAAAAAAAAGATTGGTATCATGTGAACAGTATGTGAGAATAATAGGCCACGACGTCCCTAAAGGTAACAACAGGAGTGATACAAAGAGATGGCTGCAGCTTCTTCTTGTTATTGTGAATATATTCCTAATAATATAAAGGAATTGCAATAAGAACAAAACTCACTATTTAGATGCAGATACCATTCGATTCCCATACCAAAGAGTGAATTGTAACTGGCTGGCTCACAGAGTTTCCTTCTTTACTTACTAGAAAATTCTCTCTATTTAGATTTTGCTTGGGCGTTAAGAAAGTTGCTAGAAAAGGTGTAAAATAAAAGGGAATCATTTTTCAGAGTAAGAGGAAAGCTCATTTAAACAAGCACTTTTTATTTCGAAAAAGTACGCAATTTTTGTAGAGGCAGTGAGCATGTTCAGACAGCTTCTTACCTCACATATAAAAAGATGCAAAAGGAGAGAAAAGAACAAAGTTATTTTGACAATTTTCCTTTTCTAGCAACCAAACAACACCTATCAAATGAATCCAAGAATTGGGGAAGATTCGCAAATCCTTTCTTCCATAAACTTTAGCTCTAAAATACCAAATTTGAAGGAAAAATACATTCGAGAACGGACGGAAGTTGCCCTATACTTGTGTCATGTGCTCGTGGGAAGTATCAAGCACGCTCAAATAGTCGAGGTTCGCGCAGGCTAGTTCAGACATCATATGTTTTTAAGGGAGAGTTGAAGACTAGAAATCTTATTAAATAACATGTCTACCGTCACCAATTAAAAATGTAGAAGGGAACATAAAGCATATGGGTGAGCAAAAGTTTTAGCAAATAGCCAAAAAAAGCTAATCACTAAATATGGATATTGCATAAAGAGAGCCAACCCTTTATACTGTGATCCTGTACACAGAATCTATGACATCTACACCAAGCTATTCTCATCATTTACAAAATGTAATTTACCTTGTACAATTTAGGTTTGTTTATAAAATGTCACTGATTTCTTTCATACCACAAAATTAATTTCCATAGCCATGTTGTTCGGATGTGGAATAATCATCCTGGATGAGGATTTTGAACATAGACTTGATTGTAAACTTTCCATAACAAGTATGCATCTAAAGAAGAACATTTGATTTCAAGTGTGGCCTAACCTGCCACAATTCCATGTCAAGTCATGCTTTCAACTTCAAATACTAAGTAATTTCTTTTGAACCTCACATTAATTAAGGGATGCTTACCTAAATATACCCTTCAACATCTAGTTTACCAAACATGGCCGTAGAATACACTACCTATACACCTCTGTTGTATAGGTAGTGCATAGATATGCATAGGTATGTATATTATATGTATAGGTATGTATAGTATATGTATATTTAGTATAAACTATACACTACCCATATACACTGTATACATATTTTGTAAAGTAGATGACCAGATAGTATTTGGCTGTAATTTTCTCATTAATTAATTCAATCCCTAATGATCACTTGACCAAGTTGCTTCAGCCTGCAGGCTGCTGTAAAAATGATGCATAAACAGTCCTGCTACAAAGTCGGGTTTATGATATACGTTATGTTCTAGCGACCTTGTCGGTCCGCAAATGTACATATGTGCTGAATGATCGGATATTTGTACACTGGGCCTTTTCTGCGTGCAGGTATTCTTTGAGTCATGGTTTATAATGTCCAAGGTAACGGATAAGTCAGGCGGTTCCCGGCCTGTAACACCCTGCATCTTGGAACTAAGTTTAGACTCATAGCATTAGAGTTTTAGCGGAAAACCGAAGGTTTGAACGTTTGCGAAATGGTCGATACACCTACTTCGGCCGATAACTCCTCGATCGCCTTGAAATTTGGGAAAGTACCCTTAATGAAAGTTATAAAGATGTAGAAATATCTTTCTAACGATATAAGGACCAAGCCAATCAGAGATCGGATCGAGGAGATATGATCATCTCAATATGGCTAATAGTAAAGCACTTGAAATCCTATAGAATCGGCTAAGTTTTCGATACGTCGACTTCCGCTCAAATTTCGTGCAAATCCATTGGGAATTCCGAGGAACCTTCCTTGATGAAAGTTGTATTCCTTTGAAATATCTTTTTCCAACGGTATATTATGGGTCTTGAACGAAAGTTATGTACGAGAAGTTATGCCCATTTTACCGAACACGGCAAAATCGACACCGTCGCTTTCGTTGCTCGAGGGCGCGTGAGAGAGAGCGCGATGGCCCCGCTTCGCGGCAACTCTGAGTTTTCAGCTTCAGAATGTTGCGCGATGCACCCGTATCGCGGAACCATCGCGAAACGGGTCAGTTTCGGGTCAAAAGGTCGGGTTTACGCGTTTTAAGTTATATTTAAGATTTGGGGTCTATTTCCCCAAAGACCCCATTCACGAAAAATTAACCTAAAGTCAAGAAGAACAAGTCCCAAGCCTCAAGAACCCTACAAGGTTAGTTTTATCATGATTCTAGGGTGAATTTAAGTCCCTAATCCCTTTCTAACTTGAGTAAACTCTTCTAATCCATAGAGTTAGGATTGGAACATTTTTGTTGGATCCTGGAAACCCTAGAACCCGAATTCAAGAGGATTGGACTTCAAAAAGGTAATGTTTCTACTCTCTAATCATGTATAGTTGTGAATTGATGAGTTCTTGGGAGAATAGTAAATGGGTTTGATAAAGAGGATTATATAAACTATGCTAGAGTTTTGGATTGTTGACTTGAGATTGTTATAATGATATGGGTGATGGAGAATGATGTTAATTACATCTAATTGAGATTGTAGAATCACCTAGAAGTAATAGAATGGGAATTGGGTGAAGAAACACCATTAATGGAGATTGTGGAGCTTTATGCCCACTAAGTGTTTGATAAAATGCTTAGATGACCAAAGCATGAATATTATTGCTAATATAGAATCCCTTTGGCTTGTATTGATATAGATCAAAGTTGAAAGGGGCGACGAACATTGTATTTCGCTCAAAGGCCGGAATTAAGGTATGTGAGGCTAACTATCTACGTTAGGGAATGTTCATGATTCTCCCTACGCTCATTCTTCATACTTGTCGGTAATTTGACTCGAATACGCTTAGCCTCTGGTTTTATGATATGTTGCAGAATCGTTATCTTCTAGGGTTGCGATTCTGAGAATTCTTTCATGGTTATCATTTGAATATCATGAAATCAGTACATAATATTTATAGACTTATGTATTGTTACCACATGATTCTCAGTTTAGAAATTCAAAAGATGCTCGAAACGGTCGGTGTTTTGACCAAAGATGTCTATTTCGGTTCAAAGATTGTTCATTGTTGTTATGGTCTCGGTCCCTATTAATTAACCATAATTATACATATGTGATTTTGCCCGAGGGCACAAAGATCTTGTGTATACGTATACATGGCCGAGGCCATTTCGACGCACTACTAGGCCGAGGCCATAGCGTGCATTTATTATTGGGCCGAGGCCCCACATATACAAACACGGATAATACGAGATGATTCGAGATATAGAGCGAGGAGTATTCATATCTCTACTTCCTTGCTATTACGAAGCCGATTATCGAGTTTCGGTTTCGGTTTCGGTTTCGGTATTTTCTTGCTTCGAGCTTGCTTTACATACCAAGACAATTCAAATGTGCCGATGTCCCTTTATTGTAGGGCCCGCATCTCGCGATGCAGCAACGATATATGTGTTGACGACTCAAATTATTTAGGAGTGCACGCTATCATTGGTGAGCTTCATGGATTACCACTACATTTTTATAGACACTATTATTCAAAGACTCGGTAGGCTTTATACGATATTTATTATGTTAGCCTTGTTGGCGATCGTTCAGCTTGTTTGGTTTAGCCATGTTGGCTACTTTCATATATGTTCGAGATTGTCTAAGTATTTCCGCATTATGATATTTCGATGGAGAGACTTTTAGTTAATCGAAGCATGTGTTAGTTTTCTTTTATAAATTAGTTATGTTTTGATATCACATGTTGATTCTGTAGTAGCTGATTGGTTCGCTCGGTCACATGCAGTCAGGCACCGGGTGCCGTGTTACGTCCAGGCCCAGGTTCGGGGCGTGACACGGCCTACGGGTCGAAGCCCATCATACCCCTCATAGGGGTGTGACAAAGAATCCTCTTGAGTCAAAATTCTCCAAGCAAGTTTAGCCAACAAAGCCTAATTAAAATATTTTAACTCTCTAAAACCTATTCCCCCTTTTGATTTTGCAAGACGAAGGCTCTCCCATTATACAAAATGCATTTTTCTCCTATCCTCATCATGCCCCCACCAGAAGTAGAGAAAATAGTGGTTATCTCCTTACACAAAGTATCTGGAAATTGAAAACATGATAAAGCATAAGAAGGAATAGCATATAAGACCAATTTAAGCATCACTTCTTTTCCTGCACAGCTTTAAAAAATATTTTTTTCAACCTTTTATCTTAGCTATCCTTTGTATATCAGAATTTAAAGTTTATAGATTTCCACATGAACCTTAAATTAATATACAATAATAATTGGATTCATAATCAAATATATTTAATGCATATAGGGGTCTCGGGAATACTAGAGTTCATGTGAACCCATATATTACACGCTAGACTGCCTCTGGCTATACTATATGACACTTGGAAATTGGACGGATTCAATTTATATATACAGTTGCACTGTACTTTTTTTTTTATAAAATTACTATAGATTTATTGGTTGTAACAGGCCAGTTAATACTTTTTGCAGGTTACAGATCGATACGTGCATGATGTAAAAAGTTACATGTGATTGATTGGCTTTAAAGTAATCTAAAAGCATAAAATAGTTTATAATATGAGTGTATAAAAGTTTAACACAAAATGGGTATCTAAATAAGTTTGAAATGTTGGTTTAATAAGCAATTTTCGGCTCTATCCATATGGTGCATAAAAGTTGTTGGCTATCTTTTATGATGATGAATATATGACATTCTCCTTTTATCGTCGATTGTGATAGGATGAATAAGATCTTTTCATATTTATTCAGATGTTTCAGGTTCGAGCCATGAGAATGAAAAATATCATAATAACGCATGCTTCCCCCATTAATGGCATTATGCGGCGCAATTTTAAATTAATTGGAGTCCCAAAAGGATATTAGACACTCGTAGCCGGGTGGAAAATAAAAACAAGAGTTTCACGGGGTTTTCATCGAATTTATCTTAGAATAACGATTTCTAAATTCTTGAGTCATTAACCTCCTTAAATTTTCATAGGTTTGTAGTCCAACCCAAAAATGACTTGAGAATAAACAAACCATTTCTAATTTTCTACGCATAAGTCGACGTATGTAAGAGAAAAAGAAATTTTGAAGTCTATTAATTAAGTGCATCAATGACGATGATAGCTTTATTTGCTTTTTTTTTTTTGTTTTTTTTTTTTTTGTTTCTTCCCATCTTTGGCATTGTACTTCTAATTTTGATAAAATACAAAGAGAATGGCCAAACACACAGGACTGACTCAACAAAGAGTAAAATAAATTATAGTTCGTCCAAGAGTCTTCGAGGATTATTAAAATAAAAAATAAAAAACATCAAAAACCTTTTATTTTAGCATTCACTCTATCTTTAATAAACTCCACGACATTTTTTTTCTCAATTTTCCAACTACCTTAGGTAAACGCTGATATAACCCTAAATTATTTCTTTGAAATTGTCCTAGCTCCGCAATAAAATTTACCGACTTCATGATCTACACACACAAACAATCCGCATCATTACCACAAAGGAGCAACTGATAGCCATGATACTTCCCATGTACTGACATAAAATCTTAGCTAGTCCTCTGCACTTAATTCTATCCAGAAATACAAAATCCCTCTTCAGTAGGCAATTGCTTAGAAACTATTTTAACATCCTGGGCAGAGACGGATCTAGGATTTGGAAGTGCCAGGTGTCATAATTTTCTTCAATGTACATCTTGTTAGGACGTATTGGGTCGGATCCATCTCTTTTTAGTTTATTCGGGTCAACTTAATAGGCCTTTTATTATTTGCAACTATGAAAATTACATCTCACAAATCAAGAAACGAACATAATTAACACCTTAAACAAGGAATCACATCCATTAACAACAAGGTAAAATCAACATTTTTTCCAAGGGACTTGCATCTTTTATGTATATTAAAAAATGAATTTGCACAAGTAAAATAACATCTTCAATAAGGGAATTACACCAATCAAAATAAGAAAAATAATAGAAAAACTCTTCAAGAGGTAATTACACCCCATAAGTAAATGTAGAATTAGATAAACTACAAGTTCTCAAAAATTAATCATAAATTTCATGTTTTTTCTAAGCAATGCTTGTGAAATTTCTATCATAATTTAAGTAGTAAAGTGATTTAAATTGAATTTAACAATTATATAATAGCACAATTTTTTTATAATACACTCCCTCCGTCCATTTTTATTTGTCCACTATACTAAAAATATATGTCCACTTTTACTTATAAGTTGTATAGTTTGAAAAACCAAGACATAATTTACCATTTTATACCTCTTTTACTCTTATTATTAAGTACTCCAATTCATTTCTCATTTTATTTATTGCTTATTAAGAGTTATTCAAGTCAAATATAGACAAGTAAACATGGACGGGGGGAGTAATAAACAAAAGAAATTATAAAAAATAAAAATAAATTGAATTTTGATCTCAATCCAAAATTCCCACTGAGACCCAAGTTTTTCGATTTAAATAATCACAGATTTGAGATTAAGAAAAATGCTTAATTTAAGGGATTTTATAGTTTCTATTTCTATATTCTCACTAGAGAACACAGATAAAATAATAGAATAGAGGAAAGACAATATAAATAATAAAAAGATAAATAGAAAATTGGGAGAGCCGAAAAGGAAATTACTGGTACAAAGGAACAAAAAAGCACAAGGAAAACGGGAGTCAGAAATGTTCAAGATAGATTCAACCATGTGTCTACCAGCCATGACACCTTTGTCTAATTTGCGACTGAGGGTGGCAGAATCAAATATTTAACCTAGTTTAAGCAAATTGCAACATAGGTATATAAAAAAATTATCAATCTAGGGGGGTGCATGGCACCCCCACCCTAAAGGGTGGATCCGCCCCCGATCCTCGGGGATTTCTAAAGTGATGCTGCATTTTGTTTAAGATTATAAATGGAATGGTTTAAAAAGCATCATTATGGCTTGATGAACAAAAAAAATAAATGATTCCATAGAACACAGAGAATATATCAGTACTAAAGAGCATCATTATGGCATGAGCGAAAAAATTAAGAGGAACCTGTCATCAGTTATAGCTGATTGATCTCCAATCCCTTATCCCTTTTCGTCACGAACTGAAATTTTGACAGACAATGTAGACATAAAGGAAGAAAGAACTGCACCATCAAAAAAGACCTGGAATCGCTAAACTTCTATTTCGCTTAAGCATCCATCTGTTGCTGGTTCCTGCACTGATAGAACAATTAGCATTCTCCTTTTTTTGTTATAAAGTATTAATTGCAAGTAAGAATGAAATGTATTAGTGTTAGCAACAGGAAAAATCTGGAAAGCAGTGCTCATTTATTGATTGATCCTTGGAAGGGAGAATCTCTAATTGTGCCCTCATATAAACAGACTTTGATGCCCTTTCTAAATATAATTATCAATGGATGAATCTCCAATTGAAATTTTAGATATGTTTCTAGATAAATCACACCACATTCCAGCTTCACGGTAACTAATTATGTAGTTTAGCCATTGTAGAGCTCAAGGGAGAGAAAGAAGACGATTAGAAGCGGTATTGCAACAATGTTAAAACTTTGGTACCCGTAGACATCGAAATTTTAAATAGAATTAATCCATACGAAATTTGGATTAAATTCTATGTTAACCAAGTCAAATTTTGGTTAATAAAGTTGGATTAATATTTAAGTTAAAATTATATGACATAAATGGAGTCCAACTGCATTTTGGGTTAGTCCATTAAATTTACAAGACGAGCCCAACCCACGATTCTTCAAGCCCAAGTTCCGCTAGATTTACTTGTGGACCAAACTACCCCCAAACTCTAGCTCACAACTATATAAAGGGGTCACATATCCCATTTCAAGAGACCTTTTGGCTATTGGAAGAAAAGAGCAAAAAGCATCTACAACATCTTCTTCAAGGGCTTCTACTACTCGGAGCGGTCGACGGAGTTCCTTCTCGGGGATCAATCCAATAGCTACTCGACGTTCTTGGAGATCAACACATCTCAAGGAGGTCAAAGTCTTCTTAGTTCGAGAGAAACGCTATAAAGGCCCTCGAATCACGGAGAACTACTTAGAGATTAGAATCAGGGGATAACAACGAAGTTGTACTCACAAATTGATTAATAAAATCATTTCTATTATTTATTTATTTTTGTGATTGCAGATTTATTCATTTTAAATCCAAGTTTATCGCGAACAAATTTTGGCACGCCCAGTGGGACCGACTCTACCCCTCATCTCTTTATCTCACGAATCAAATCTGCAAAGTCTACTACTGTGATGGCCTCGGAAAACAACCACGGCGTTCCACCCATGAATGTTGATGTTGCTAGTGGCCCGATGACTCGTAGGATGTTTAAGGCTAGTGGTTTGGAGGAATCAAAGTATTTCATCTCACTGGAAACACTTGGCTCCAACTTCAACAAATCTAAGGAATTGGCGGATTCTTCATCTTCAAACACGGTGAACTCCTTAATGACGAACGCGACTAGTGTGGATGAACAACTCGCGGCGATGACGCAAACTATTGAGGCACTCAAGAAATCCGTGGAGGACAAGGATCCCCAGATTGCCCAACTAATGAACAAATTAGAACTCTACGGTGGAGAGGAGTCAAGTTATACACCTACTTATCCACCTGGTTATGTACCGCAAGAAAAGCTCATCGATGAGTCGCCCGCCAAGTCTATCAACATGCAAAGTGCAAAACATGCTGCTTCGGTTGCAACGTTGTCAGTCCAACAATTACAAGACATGATAACAAACACCATCAGGGCTCAATATAGAGGACCATCCCAAAGCTCTTTGTACTACTCCAAGCCGTATACTAAACGGATCAACCAAATTCACATTTCGGTCAAATATCAACCGCCAAAGTTGCAGCAGTTTGATGGCAAAGGGAATCCTAGACAACATATTGCACATTTTGTGGAGACATATAGCAATGCCGGTACACATGGAGACCTTCTAGTTAAACAATTCGTTCGTTCGTTGAAGGGTAATGCTTTCAATTGGTACACCGACCTCAAGTCGGAATCAATTCATAGTTGGGATCAACTTGAAAAAGAGTTTCTCAATCGTTTTTATAGTACTCGTCGTACTGTAAGTATGATGGAGTTGACTGGAACAAAACAATAGAAAGATGAGCTCGTAGTTGATTGCATCAATCGTTGGCAAACTAGTTTGGACTGCAAGGATCGCTTGTTAGAGACATCTGCTATAGAAATGTGCATCCAAGGGATGCACTGGGGCCTCTTATATATCTTACAAGGGATCAAGCCGCATACCTTTGAAGAGCTTGCCATAAAATCACATGACATAGAGTTGAGCCTCGCAAGTCATGGGGAACCTTCCCCAGCGGTAAGGAAGGAGAAGAAAGACTTTAAGAAAAATAGAGAAAGTGCAAAGAGGCCAAATCAAAGAATCCATCGCCGTGAAGGCAACTTCTGCCAAAGTCACCACCAAGAAAAAGGTGAAGGATAAGAAAGCACCAAGTCAACAATTGCGCGAGGAGCAACATTGTCCAACGTTAAAGGAGTTAGAAGCAAAGATGTATCTTTTTCCTGACGAAGATATTCCTGGAATTTTGGAGAGTTTGCTAGCACAAAACATCATTGAACTACCTGAGTCAAAGCATCCAGAAGAAGTTGGCAAAGTTGATGACCCCAAGCACTGCAAATTCCACCGCATCGTTGGATATCTTACAGAAAATATTTCATCTTGAAAGAAAAGATCATGATGCTGGTAAAAGAAGGGAAGATTGTCATAGACACTGATGAAATGACAGAAACAAATCATGTTACTGCTACTTTCCTCCTACAGTTTGGTAGCCTTGAGCCAATAAAAATTAACTACTGCAAGGAAACACCTGAAGATGGTCAAGAAATAAGCAATCATTGTGATGATGATGAAGGTGGAAGTTGGACTTTGGTTACTCGCAAGAAACGAAGGAACCAAAAGTCTCTAAACCTACAACAAATTATGTTGAAACTGTTAAAGCCAAGATTGTCAAAAAATCCTGCAAAAATAGTCAACGACACATCTCTAAAAACGTGTGTGAAACCTATCACACTACGAGAATTCCTCCCTAAAAAGTTTCTCGAGGAGAGTCATGTCATCGCAACTCATGTAATTTGTTGTATCCCGTATTTTTGAACGTCGGATTATTTGTAAGCGGAGGTGGGGCCCACACGTTAAGATTTTTTTTTGGAACATGTGACAAGTTATATGAATCACATATGTAAAGTTAAACACAACTCATGAAGGACCCTTGGGCCAAATCCAAGTGGAAGCCCTCCAAACGAATATTTTTAAGAAAACGTTTTCGGGTGACTTGACTTTGAGGGGCAAAAACGGTATTATAAGTTTGGAATTTGGAAAAATATCAAGAAATAGAAGTTGTAGATAATTGAATTAGCTTTCCAACCATAGGTCGTGGGTTCCCAGGTGACGTCAGTACAAGGAGATATGAACGTTTTAGGATCGAAAGGTCAGTGGGCTAGGCCCATGACAAAAAAAAAAAAAAAAAGAGAAGAAGAGGCCCAATAGGGGGCCATCCGGCCATGGTCCATAAAAAGGACCCAAGCCCAAGTGAATTATCCATGTGATAATTAAATAAAAGGGACCATTTAATTGTCTTGAAACATATAGAAGTTTCAAGAAATAAGACAAGGAGAAAAACAAAACAAGAAGAGCAAAAAATAGAGGCCATTCGGCCATGCTCTTGAAATTTTGCCCCTTTGAAATCTTCTCCCAAAAAATTATTTTCTTGTGGTATTCCTACTCATTCAAGGGTCCTCTACAACGTGGTATAGTTGTTTCGGAGGATAGACCGCTTGTTTTGTCGATTTAACACTTTGGACAAGTGAAGAAGATAAGAAGAAAAAGGTAAGATTTTACTCCTTTTGTCTTGGAAGAAATATATATAGGTGTTGTGGAATGTGGAAAGGAATGTAGAGTATGAAAATTTTGTGTTATGGATATATATATGCATGGCCGAAAATGGTATGCATGGAAAGGAATGATTAAAATTTTATTTGTTATATTAATTGTGTTGTTGAAGCCTTGTGATGGAAATGGAAGGAAATGGTTCAAGTTGGTATGGAAAATTGTTGAAAATGATTATAGGAAATTATGTGATTTCAATGTAGTTTTTATGTAATTATGGAAGTGAAGTCTAAATGTGAATTATTATGTTAGTTGGTGAATTTGGAGGGATGTAAGTACGTATTAGCATGAAAGGTTGGTTGTTAAGTTGTTATGGGAAGTTTTGTGATTTTATGGTAGATTTATGTAATTATGAAAATGAAAGTGTTAAGGTGCAAATTATGATTATTGTTAATGAAATTGGAAGATGAAAATGTGTTATGAAAATTTATGTTGAAAATTAGAAGTTTCGGATGAATTATGGTTTTGGTGGAATTTTTGTATATTTTGTAAATATTTTGTAGAATGATATGAAATGCTTCCGAATTTTATTGGAATGATCTTGATTAGTAAATGGATATGAAAACATTGATATTAGTTTGGAAGTGCGAAGTTAGATTGGAAGTTGTCGCACTATGTTGGAAAGAAGACTATTTATGCTAGAATGTGTTTTGTAGCGATTGTTGACGCCATTGGTATTGTTGTTGGTATGGTTGTTGATATTTTGGCCGAGTTAGAATCTCGGGGATGTTGTACGTACGGGGGAGATGCTGCCCAAATTTTTGTAGACAAGTATTGGTTAAGATTGAATTCTTAAAGCCTTATGATTAATATTTGGTAAATGTGACCATTTGTAGATTTTGGAGCGTTTGGGAATTGAATTTGGAGTAGCGTAAGAAGCGGAAAAGGTATGTAAGGCTTTACCTTTCCTTCTTTTGGCATGTCTTAGACCTAATAGGTTTGGATACGAGCCTCGGGACGATTCTATTCCTTGAAATCCGAGTTTGAATTTGTCCCTTTTTCATTCAATGGAATTGAATTAAGTTTTTCATGTTTTGTTGAAATAATTGCTTAAACATCTATAACTTGTCCAAATGGAACCGAATGACACTAAGACCTTCATAAGTGACCCCATAAAGTTTAATGTACGTAATTTGTGTACACTACCTCGACTTGACCCGAGGTGGGCCCAAAATCCCCGAGACTATTTGTGTTGTCCTATATCGATTCATTTCCGTATGATAATTAAGGAAAACTTTCGGCTATGGTTTCGAGTTGTTGTGATTCGTATGTATCCTTCGAAATAAGTATTTAGAAACTCCGATATAAGTATTCCGATTTGGCTATTACGATACAACTAGTCCGATACAAGTGATTTGATATGAGTGCTCCCAACTCCGATATAAGTGTCCGATACGAACATTTTGATTCGAATACTTCGATGTGAATATTTTGATATAAGTATTTTGATATAAGTGCCCTAATATGAATATTATAATATGAGTGTGTAATCTGATATAAATAATCCGTTATGAGTGTTCTGATACAAGAATTCTGACATAAGTATTTCGATACAAATATTCTGACGTAAGTATTGAGATAAAAGTATTCTGGGATGAATATTCGGATATAAATATTCTGATAAAAGTATTCCGATAAGAGTATTCTAATCTCGGTATGTAATCTGATATAACAATTATGATATGAGTAATCTGTTATGAATAATTTGCTATGAACATCCTGATAGGAATATCTTCTGTAAACTCTGATGTTTTGGATGTCAGACGACAGCACGTATGACTATTCTAGTGAATCTTCGGATATTGGTAAGTGTGTATATGTACTGAGTCTTGATTTGTATGCATATGGTTTCGCACTACTCTGTTCGTGCAAGTCTCTATATGTCTATTCACTGAGTCCCGGGCCAGGACATGTTCTCGTGCGTACTCCACTGTATTGTTCACCGAGACCCACCAGTAGAGCGCCGGGACACGTATGTGATGATGGCGCCAGATCCGGACCGGATCCCCTCTACCGAGTCCCTTGACGAAGGGCCGGGACACGTTATCCACCGAGTCCCTCACTGGCGGGCCGGGACACGTTACATGCATATATGATGTTTGATGTGACATACATGATTCTATTCACCGAGTCCCTCACCGAGGGCCGGGACACGTTATATGTTTGCATGATATATGATTTACCGAGTCCCTCACGGGAGGGCCGGGACACGTTATTTGCATACATGATATATAACTCTGTCATACATGATTTTATTCACCGAGTCCCTTAATAAAGGGCCGGGACACGTTATATGCATATGCTATACATGATATTGATATGTGTGATTCCATTTACCGAGTCCCTCACAACAGGGCCGGGACACGTTATATGTATAAAAGGGTATGTGGTACTGATATGCCTGACCTTGTTCACCGAGTCCCTCACTAAAGGGCCGGGACACGTTATGTGCATAAGTATGTATATGTATATGTATTTGAATTATGATTTGAGATCTACTACTTTGTTACGCAAAAGAAAACGTATTGATGACTTTTCACGGATCTTCGGTTACGTAGAGTTTCCATTTTTGGCTATGATTATTTTTGCTCGTATTTCACGCCTTACATACTCGGTACATTTTCCGTACTGACCCCCGTCTGCGGGGGCTGCGTTTCATGCCGCGCAGGTACTCCCAGACGAGTTGAAGACATTATAGAAGATATCCCAGCGGTGGTGGCAAACTCCATTTGTTCTGGAGGAGGACTGCCGAGTCAGAGTATAGTATATGTGTTATGGTTTCCGAATGATGTCAGAGGCTTTGCAGACAGAGTCGTGGACATGGTGTGTCAGTTTAATAAGCGGCTCCATCAGCCGATGTGTTATTTTGTATTATGTTATAAAGTCCGCGTAATTACAGATTTGGTTGGTTTGAAATCTACAAAAAAAAAAAAAATGTGTATATTTCTGAAAAATGTACCATGTATTTCACTTTTACTTGATTTCGGAGTCCGAGGAAATTATGCATGTAATAAGAGTCTGTGGGTTCGCTCGGCTCCGGATGTGGGGTGGGGTGCCCATCACACCCTAGTGGGATTGGGGTGTGACAAAGTGGTATCAGAGCAGGTCGGTCTAAGGGGGTTGTTTGCAAAGTCGTGTCCGGTAGAGTCCTGTTTATGGTGTGAAGCGCGCCACATTTATAAACTGGAGGCTACGGGGCATCTAGGGATTGTTGACCTTCTTTCTGTCTCAAATCGTGCGATAGAGCCAAGTCATAGGAAAAAAATGAAACTCCTTCTGTGAGCCTTATATACGGCGGAAGAAGGAAAAGGACGATATGGAGAGGTCACAAGGGTAAGTTTGGATGTATTTATTCTGTTACCTGAAGCGGAAAGCTCTGGATGGTTGGAATATGATATATAGCCGTATGTCCGGCAAGATATTATTGATATTTGCTATGTACGGGATCTGGATAGTAGGAATAATAAGGATTTGCAAAGGTGATATAGAAGACCAGAAAGGGTAAAATAGTAATCGTACAAGAAGGGACGTGTTACGGAAATGTTTCGGAATCTGTAAGACTTCGACTAGCCCCACATTATGTAATAAAGGTCGTATGAGGAAGTGGACGCGATTATGGAAGCATTAAGGCCCTAAATTCCACCAAAGTTTCGAGGTTAAGCGTGCTCAGGAGGGAGCAATTTCAGGATGGGTGACCCTCCTGGGAAGTATGCAAGAATTATATATATATATATATATATATATATATATATATATTCCGATATAAGAGATGAATGGAAAGTTAGGATAGTCCGAGTGAACTTAGAGTATACGGGATGGTTGGAGACCATGGAAGGCCACCCAAAGACATAACAAAGGCTAGACTAGAAGAAAGACAGAAAGTACGCCACAGTTCTGAAATTTAGATAGGCTTGAATGACGTCTGGCGGTATTTTGCGGACTAGTTGATAGTAATTATATATATGCATATGTGAAGGCGTGCGGTATCCCACATGTGAATGTTTCGGCGGGCATGTGTGCCCCAACGACTGGTGCTACAGTATGGAAGACATTAATCGACGTAGGAGTATCGAAGTCCGAGTGATAGCAAAAGTAAATGGTGCAAGTGTTGTAAAATAAGCTGATGTTATTCTTGCTATAAGTTAAGAATGGAGAAGCCTTAATATAAGGATATTTGAAAAAGAAAGAGTATGAAGATGTGGACAAATGAGGATATAGACATACAGTGAGAGAAAAACTTATGGTAAGCAGTTTCCGATATGTTATGCGTAGAGTTAGAAAGAAAGATGAGGAATGAAGTATAATCGAGACGAGAATACTCGAAGATTGTGACGTATAAGGGACCCCTTAACAAGGAGGGGAGAGCATATAATATTAGACTTAAAAAGGCAATCGCGACAATGGGTAGTCTGGGAATTTTTGAAAGAAAGGAAGAACGCAACGCCTGTGGATGAAATAAGATAAGCCACCGGATATTAGGCAATAGTCCACGGACCATTAATTGTATTATGAGAATATCTGCTATGAAATTATATGAATCATCGATGTGAAGCGATGCTCAGTCATATTTGTAACGAATTTACACCGGAGAGTCAACAAGGAATAATGATGGACGAAACGAGCGTCAATACAAGAAACCAAAGACAAGTATACTTTGTCGGAAAAAATGAGAGAAGGAAATAAAGAAAAGCTGTAGTAAGGGTTCAAAAATGTTGCGAACTAACAAGTTGAGTAAATTCGAATCACGAGTACCCATAAGGGTAACGGGACCGTGATGGGTGATAAGCGATAAAGACACATTGTGTATATACGTTGTTGGGTAAGTATTTGGAATGAAATATTAAAGAGGGACCCTCCCAGAGTATTATAACACCCCATAAGATCAATTGAACATTCGAGGACGAATGTTTTAAAGGGGGGGAGGATGTTGTATCCCGTATTTTTGAACGTCGGATTATTTGTAAGCGGAGGTGGGGCCCACACGTTAAGATTTTTTTTTTTGGAACATGTGACAAGTTATATGAATCACATATGTAAAGTTAAACACAACTCATGAAGGACCCTTGGGCCAAATCCAAGTGGAAGCCCTCCAAACGAATATTTTTAAGAAAACGTTTTCGGGTGACTTGACTTTGAGGGGCAAAAACGGTATTATAAGTTTGGAATTTGGAAAAATATCAAGAAATAGAAGTTGTAGATAATTGAATTAGATTTCCAACCATAGGTCGTGGGTTCCCAGGTGACGTCGGTACAAGGAGATATGAACGTTTTAAGGTCGAAAGGTCAGTGGGCTAGGCCCATGACAAAAAAAAAGAGAAGAAGAGGCCCAATAGGGGGCCATCCGGCCATGGTCCATAAAAAGGACCCAAGCCCAAGTGAATTATCCATGTGATAATTAAATAAAAGGGACCATTTAATTGTCTTGAAACATATAGAAGTTTCAAGAAATAAGACAAGGAGAAAAACAAAACAAGAAGAGCAAAAAATAGAGGCCATTCGGCCATGCTCTTGAAATTTTGCCCCTTTGAAATCTTCTCCCAAAATTATTTTCTTGTGGTATTCCTACTCATTCAAGGGTCCTCTACAACGTGGTATAGTTGTTTCGGAGGATAGACCGCTTGTTTTGTCGATTTAACACTTTGGACAAGTGAAGAAGATAAGAAGAAAAAGGTAAGATTTTACTCCTTTTGTCTTGGAAGAAATATATATAGGTGTTGTGGAATGTGGAAAGGAATGTAGAGTATGAAAATTTTGTGTTATGGATATATATATGCATGGCCGAAAATGGTATGCATGGAAAGGAATGATTAAAATTTTATTTGTTATATTAATTGTGTTGTTGAAGCCTTGTGATGGAAATGGAAGGAAATGGTTCAAGTTGGTATGGAAAATTGTTGAAAATGATTATAGGAAATTATGTGATTTCAATGTAGTTTTTATGTAATTATGGAAGTGAAGTCTAAATGTGAATTATTATGTTAGTTGGTGAATTTGGAGGGATGTAAGTACGTATTAGCATGAAAGGTTGGTTGTTAAGTTGTTATGGGAAGTTTTGTGATTTTATGGTAGATTTATGTAATTATGAAAATGAAAGTGTTAAGGTGCAAATTATGATTATTGTTAATGAAATTGGAAGATGAAAATGTGTTATGAAAATTTATGTTGAAAATTAGAAGTTTCGGATGAATTATGGTTTTGGTGGAATTTTTGTATATTTTGTAAATATTTTGTAGAATGATATGAAATGCTTCCGAATTTTATTGGAATGATCTTGATTAGTAAATGGATATGAAAACATTGATATTAGTTTGGAAGTGCGAAGTTAGATTGGAAGTTGTCGCACTATGTTGGAAAGAAGACTATTTATGCTAGAATGTGTTTTGTAGCGATTGTTGACGCCATTGGTATTGTTGTTGGTATGGTTGTTGATATTTTGGCCGAGTTAGAATCTCGGGGATGTTGTACGTACAGGGGAGATGCTGCCCAAATTTTTGTAGACAAGTATTGGTTAAGATTGAATTCTTAAAGCCTTATGATTAATATTTGGTAAATGTGACCATTTGTAGATTTTGGAGCGTTTGGGAATTGAATTTGGAGTAGCGTAAGAAGCGGAAAAGGTATGACTAATAGGTTTGGATACGAGCCTCGGGGACGATTCTATTCCTTGAAATCCGAGTTTGAATTTGTCCCTTTTTCATTCAATAGAATTGAATTAAGTTTTTCATGTTTTGTTGAAATAATTGCTTAAACATCTATAACTTGTCCAAATGGAACCGAATGACACTAAGACCTTCATAAGTGACCCCATAAAGTTTAATGTACGTAATTTGTGTACACTACCTCGACTTGACCCGAGGTGGGCCCAAAATCCCCGAGACCTATTTGTGTTGTCCTATCCGATTCATTTCCGTATGATAATTAAGGAAAACTTTCGCTATGGTTTCGAGTTGTTGTGATTCGTATGTATCCTCCGAAATAAGTATTTAGAAACTCCGATATAAGTATTCCGATTTGGCTATTCGATACAACTAGTCCGATACAAGTGATTTGATATGAAAGTGCTCCCAACTCCGATATAAGTGTCCTGATATGAACATTTTGATACGAATACTTCGATGTGAATATTTTGATATAAGTATTTTGATATAAGTTCCCTAATATGAATATTATAATATGAGTGTGTAATCTGATATAAATAATTCGTTATGAGTGTTCTGATACAAGAATTCTGACATAAGTATTTCGATATAAATATTCTGACGTAAGTATTGAGATAAAAGTATTCTGGTATGAATATTTGGATATAAATATTCTGATAAAAGTATTCCGATAAGAGTATTCTAATCTCGGTATGTAATCTGATATAACAATTATGATATGAGTAATCTGTTATGAATAATTTGCTATGAACATCCTGATAGGAATATCTTCTGTAAACTCTGATGTTTTGGATGTCAGACGACAAAGACGTATGACTATTCTAGTGAATCTTCGGATATTGGTAAGTGTGTATATGTACTGAGTCTTGATTTGTATGCATATGGTTTCGCACTACTCTGTTCGTGCAAGTCTCTATATGTCTATTCACTGAGTCCGGGCAGCCGGGACATGTTCTCGTGCGTACTCCACCGTATTGTTCACCGAGACCCACGGTAGAGCGCCGGACACGTATGTGATGATGGCGCCAGATCCGGACCGGATCCCCTCTACCGAGTCCCTCACTGGCGGGCCGGGACACGTTACATGCATATATGATGTTTGATGTGACATACATGATTCTATTCACCGAGTCCCTCACCGAGGGCCGGGACACGTTATATATTTGCATGATATATGATTTACCGAGTCCCTCACGGGAGGGGTCGGACACGTTATTTGCATACATGATATATAACTCTGTCATACATGATTTTATTCACCGAGTCCCTTAATAAAGGGCCGGGACACGTTATATGCATATGCTATACATGATATTGATATGTGTGATTCCATTTACCGAGTCCCTCACAACAGGGCCGGGACACGTTATATGTATAAAAAGGTATGTGGTACTGATATGCCTGACCTTGTTCACCGAGTCCCTCACTAAAGGGCCGGGACACGTTATGTGAATAAGTATGTATATGTATATGTATTTGAATTATGATTTGAGATCTACTACTTTGTTACGCAAAAGAAAACGTATTGATGACTTTTCACGGTCTTACCGGTTCTCAGAGAGTTTCCATTTTTGGCTATGATTCCCTCGTTCGTATTTCACGCCTTACATACTCGTGTACATTTTCATCGACCCCCTCGTCTCCGGGGGCTGCGTTTCATGCCGCGCAGGTACTCCCAGACGAGTTGAAGACATTATAGAAGATATCCCAGCGGTGGTGGCAAACTCCATTTGTTCCTGGAGGACTGCCGAGTCAGAGTATAGTATATGTGTTATGGTTTCCGAATGATGTCAGAGGCTTTGCAGACAGAGTCGTGGACATGGTGTGTCAGTTTAATAAGCGGCTCCATCACCCGATGTGTTATTTTGTATTATGTTATAAAGTCCGCGTAATTACAGATTTGGTTGGTTTGAAATCTACAAAAAAAAAAAAAAAATGTGTATATTTCCCGAAAAATGTACCATGTATTTCACTTTTACTTGATTTGAGTCCAGAAATTATGCATGTAATAAGAGTCTGTGGGTTCGCTCGGCTCCGGATGTGGGGTGGGGTGCCCATCACACCCTAGTGGGATTGGGGTGTGACATAATTTCAAGCTCGGTTGAGAATGAAGCCAAGCAAAATCAAGCGGTACCTCAACAGTCCAAGGCTGACATCGAGGATTTCACGTGTTGTGCCATGCTAATCTTCTCGGATGATGATCTACTTTTGGGATCCAAGCTGCATAATAGGCCCTTGTTCGTTGTAGGTTCAATTCGAAAGCAGTATCTAAATTGCATACTCATTGACGAGGGTTCAGCTATTAATATTATGCAAAAATTTGGACTCAAAAAGCTTGGACTTTCGATCGACGAATTGTCAAAGACCAATTTAACTATCCAAGGTTTTAACCAAGGATCGCAACGAGCCATAGGGATGATTCGTTTGGAGTTGAAAATTGTCGAGATAAGGTCAAGCACGTTGATCCACATAATTAATGCTAAGACATTGTACAACTTGCTACTCGGGCGCCCATAGATCCATGAAAATAGAGTAGTACCATCTACCTTGCATCAATGTTTGAAGTTTAAGAAGGATGGTGAAGAAGTTAGCATTAATACAGATCTTAGTCCTTTTACCAAGACTGAGTCATACTTCGCAGATGCTAAGTTCTACCTCGACCCCATTGTGCTGAATCAAGATACTACATCAATTACACCACAAGTCAAAGTTGGCAAAAGTGAAGAGACCCATGTCGAATCAACGGCCGTCAAGATGTCCACAAAGATCACACATGAGGTTTTCAAGCAAGAGCTTCATCATCAAACGATGATATGTTGCTGAAATGAAAAATAGAATCTCGACTTTTGCGCTATATTCCACAATGGCGCCGCAAGGAAGGACAACCAATGTTAAAAGAATGCACCATGACTAAGAAATCGGAAGATCAAGGAGCCCTTTAAAATTTAGAGGGAAATTTAACTGTCCTGGTTGCAAAAATTCCTTCAATTGCAAGTAATTCCTCCAAAGAGGCTATCACAGGCAAGGAAATAAAGGGGTACTTTGACCCAAAGTCTTTTAAACTCCTCGAGAGATCAGGCTATGATTTCTCAAACCTAATAGGATTGGGCAAGCTTAAAGATGAAGTGATTGATGAGAAGATACATGGGTTTAACAAGTCACAAATGAATTTGAGGAAGCAAGGGAACTATGTTGCCTTTACCAAGTTTGTTTTGGGATTTCGTTCAGCCGAGCCTCTTCGAATTTCATCAAAGAAAGTAAAGGAGCTTATTTTTTCCCAACATGTGTCAATGGAGGAAGCAAAGAAAACTGGAGAAAAAAAGGAAGAACAATGGACATCGGTGTTTGATCGCATATGAAGTTCTACTCCACGTATATCCGTATTCAAAAGGCTAACTCAAATTGATGTAGGAGTAACGTCCCAAAGATTAGGAGGAGCTAACGCCGTGAGAGGTTCCGTCTTCCAACATTTAAGTGACAAAAGTGGATCACTTGCAAGAGATACGCTGGGTTTGAATGACAAGTCAAGATCTCAAACAGATAAAAATGATGGGAAGATTCATAGTGTTTTTCCTTCATGTATGAAAAGAAAGTTGATTTTGTCAATCACCACAAATGATCCACTAAAGGTGAAGCAGAGTACTATTGTTTACATTGGTCCATATAAGAAAATAAGGATAGACCACGATAAAGATAATGCCACCATCAAGGAAAGTCAAGAAGAGTCAAACCTATTACATACGTGCTATCACATTACTGTAGAGGACAACTATTACACCTCGAAAAATTTCGTGTCGTCGTATGGTAGATGGACTAATGTGGTGTGAGAAGTATATGATGTTTCTACAAGTAAGAAGTAGTACTTAATGGTTCTAATTAAGATTCCAAAGACGTTTAAGGCTAGAGAAGAAAGTTCATTAAGAAAGGCAAAGTATACGTTGTTTTTCGGAAGAGTTATGTAAAGTACGAGCTAATGATGGTTTAATAATGTCTTGAGAAAAAGTTATAATGCTCTTTAGATTGCTAATGAAGTGTTAAACAAGTACTAAGAAGGTTTCATAAGGATTGCAGATCAAACGAAATGACGAAAACAATTTCGGAAAAGTGGAGTTATACGAACACTTATACGATCTGTATAAAGGTCCGTATAACCCAACAGGAAGGATGTTTTCCATTATGGTGAACCACGGACACATATGGACAGTACAATGTTATACGGACCGTATAAGTGGTCCGTATAAGTCCTGACGGGCTGAGTTATTTTTAAGTATAAAAGATATTCCCCCTTCATTATTTTCATTTTCTAACTTATCCACTTCTCTCCAAGTCTCTAGAACATTCCACACATTTTATCAACATAATTTCAAGACAAATCAAAGATCAGCTTCATCAGACCAAGGAAATCAAGTGTAAGGGAGTTCCTTAGGGTTGCTTGAAGTCAAGAATCTCTTGGAAGTTGAAGCTAAGGTTTTCTTCAAGTGGAGTATCTCTATCCAAAACCCATTCCTACAAAATCAAAGGTAAGTTCTATAATCATTTCACGTTATTTGGACTATTGAGGGGTTGAAAGACTTGGATTATGAAAGAAGATAGAATATAGAGCTCAAATGTGGAAGAAATGGTATTCTTAAATAATAGTTGACATGAATCGTAACTCTTGAGATATTATGAGAATAATCTTGTTATAAATAATATTAATAATGTTGGAGAAGCATGATAGGTGAATGAATGTGATGTTGGGTTACCTCCATGGTCATGGATGAATTTGAGAGGAAATTGTGAGAATTGAATGGCCAACTTAATAAAGTTTATCAATTATGATATTGTGGGTGTGTTGTTGGCACTTTGAAGTTATTATATCATATGGAGGAAGTTGTAGAATTAAAGGAAATGCTGCTCAATTTTCATTAGCTTTAGCTTAAGCTTAAGTATTTTCCGAATATCTAATTCTAGTACGAATTCTCTTAAATGTAGAATCACGAACATTGAAGGAAAGTGCTTAAATCGATAAGCTAGAGCGACATCAAGGTATGTAAGACTAGCCCCTTCTTTTTCTAAGTCATGAATCTCATGACATGACTTTCTTTATCCTCCATGACCTTCTTACATTTCGAGAACTATGAGTCTATGTTTATGAAGAGTTTCACATGAGATAAAGATGAGAAATATGTTGCGATTATGATAATAATGATGATGATCCTTATACGATCCTTTGATGTTGCTCATTGTTGTTACACTCACCTTACATCACGCCCCGAACTATGGCCTGGGCGAAATACGGCACTCAGTGCCTGACTGCATGTGACCGAGCGAACCACATGGCTTGCTGAATCATCATGATACATAACATGAGCGGAATATATCATGAATTAATGATGAGCCTTTATAAAACGTATTAAGTCATAATACTTAATAAAACTACTTATTTAAACATGAGTGCGGAAATAACATGAATGAGCCAAAATGGCTATACGACTCTTAATGTCTGGCATAACATAACTGACTTGTCTAGTCTATGAAACCTCTATCAGGAGTCTGCCTGGAAAACATACTTACTGGACAAGGCCCCCCAGCATACCTTTAAATGTATGACTAGTAAAATAAAGATAACTGACTAAACCCCGAATGAGATGGGGCTTACAAATAAGCTGATACGAGCAAATCCTACTGAGCAGATGCGGCATCCTGTAAATACGTACCTGCATCGTGAAATGCAGGCCCCCGGGTAATAAAAGCGGACGCGCACATCGAGTGGTACCGGTATAGCTAAACCGATCGAAATAACATGGGACATGAAATAACATGATAAGAACCGAAACCGAAAACCCGGACATGAACATGAGTACGAGCTCGAGTATATATATATATATATATATATATATATATATAAGTAGGGATAGTATTTCATAAACCGATACGTGATATTACCAATTTCTATACCTCAAATTTAACTTTAAACCCTTGGGTTCTAACACGCCCCTGTATTCAGGTAGCTACCCACTTAGTAGTGCTAACTTGACTAAGTAACTCAAATCGTACGTCTACTAACTCTGCTGAAAATTTCTAATTCACCGTATCTACTCAAACTTACTTACTAAGCTCCTATTACCACTTGCTAGTATCACATTCTCTAATTCTTCTCTGAGTACTAAAGTGAAACATAAGGTTATTTCTAACTTTTCCTCCTCATCCGACTTTATTCTTGGATTGTATACTATCTTTTCCGAACCATAGACATAGATCACACTTAGGGGAAATTTATCCGTTCTCAAATGAGAAATTGGAACAACTAACCCCCACTTTCAAAATTATACCATACTATATACATCTAGGATAAAATACGACAACATAACCTTAAGAGGGAAATGTCATATCTTTTTATCTCATATAAATATTTACTTCTTGTAGTAACTTACTAACGTCATACTTTCTAGGTCTGATTTGAATAAGCTTAAATAATCTAAAAACTATCCCTAGAAATTTAATATCATCTGCTTGTGGTTTTCTTATCGTATCAGTCCCTTTCTAGTCATTTGCATAGATCATATGGCAAAACTATATATATCTTTGAAAAAAGCGAGATTTTCTAGTATTATAGGTGGTTGGCTCTTAGGCTATTTCCTGCTCAAAACTACCGTGGACAATTTATGCTTCGGGTTAACTTCATAACATTCTACCTCGCGGGTCTTAACATGAACCATCACCCTTATACTATAGCTTCATGGTCAAAGAGTCCAAATAAACTTATTCTATAAAGGTATATAACTTACGTGTGCTACCATACTGAAATTTGTCTTTCAAATGGTACTAACACTCTCGATAAACACACCATGCACTATTTGGCAAGTCTGTCTCGAATTTCCTTTTCTTCGCTACACATTTGATACTTTCAAAATTTGATGGAAAAAGAATGCCGATCGCTCTAAACTTCATGGCACGAGTTAGAATAATTCATGATGACTCAATCTGAAAGAAACACATCGATAATGATTAGATTTACATCTTACTCATCTATTGAGATGAGGCGTATTTGGTAGAACAGGAAATAACACACGAGTCTGAGTGATTTCTGAGAACATAGCTCTATTGCACGATTTAGAGTTGAAAGAAGTGAGACAAACTTAAATGTCTTAGTGGTCAATCGTGTATATGCGCGCGCACACACATATAAATGTGACTTACCGGATACTGCGTTTGCTGTACTCCCCAAGATGCGAACCTAGGCTCGATACCAAGCTTTGTCACGCCCCGAACCATGGCCTAGGCGAAACACGACACCTACCGATCGTACGTGATCAAGCGAACCACATGGCTCATTTAATCATCATGATACATAATACGAGCTTTAATATATCGTGAATGCATAACGTAGCCTTTATAAAACGTAGTAAGTCATAATACTTAATAAAATACTTGTTTAAACAATAGCGTTAAAACAACATGAATCGAGCTAAAATGGCTATACGACTCGAATGTCCGACATAACATAACCGACTTGTCTAGCATATGAAACCTCTATCACGAATCATTTCGGAAAACATACTTACTGATATGCCCCCAAAGATACCTTTTAAATGGCCGGATTAGTAAAATAAAGATAACCGACTAAACCCTAAATGAGATTGGCTTACAAATGAGCTGATACGAGCAAATCCTACCGAGCGTATGCGGCCCCGTAAATACGTACTCGCATTGTGAAATGCAGCCCCCGCAATAAAGGACGTCAAAGACATCGAATGTACTCTGGTATGTAAAGCAACCTAACGAAATAACATAATAAGAACTGAAACTGAAAACCTGGACATGAACATGAGCATGAGTGTGTATATATATATATATATATATATATAACATAAGTAAAACATGATAAGTAGGGAGCATCATAAACCGACACGTGATATCACCACGTCGTTATTGCTGGACTGCACCTCACCGGATCGCGCAGCCCCCATACCTTGCCGTTGTATAAGGTGGTAACGGTTCGACGGGATCCATTCGCTGTAAAATTAAGGTATCGTCCTAACTGGCGAGCGATCCCTATCCTACCTGGCTACGTAGTTTCGTGCTATTTCGAGCTCTCTCAGAATTGTGCAACTCCCAAAAATATGAACATAATATAGTTGGCTAAGAAGCCCATGATTTTCGTGAATTAACTTGCATTTATCTTGTAATCATGATTTTACGAAATAACTTGTAAACATGATTTCATGAAATAACTTGTAAACATGATTTCATAAAAATAACTTGTATTTAGCGTATGTATGTATCTTGAGTCATGGTACGAAGATAGTTATATAATACAATTGCATGAAAACTTGTAGATATGTAGGATATTCATGAAAGAAGCATTTTTATTTAAAAACATGCATGCAAGAACCTATGGAATACAAGATATGGGTTTTCATGGATTACGGACAGATTCTCAATAATCATAATGAGCATCAAGAACACAATGATAGAGTAATATCAATTCAAATATAATATAGTCATAAACATGGACCTAGGGTTATCATTAGCATAGTATAGAATAGAAACTCTAGTTTTGTAAAGTTTCATACTTTATGGATTAGGAGGCGTGGGGAAGAACAATGATGTTCCCACACGTAGATAGTAACTCTACATAACTTAGTCGCTCCAAAACTTGAATTAAGGGCTGAGCTTTGAAGAACATTTCCAAAATCTTGAATTTTTGAACAGCCGAGATGGGTTTTCTTGAAAACCCTAGTTTTAGAATGATAATTTATTATTTAGATTACAAGGATAGGTATTAGAATTGAGTTGAAATAATTAGAGTAGGCTTACCTTGGTGTTCTTGATGATGGAAGAGGGTAGGAAGTCGTTCTAGGGCTTGAAGGAATGAAAAATAATGATTTGAACTGATATGGATGAATATATACGTTCGGAAAAAATTAATTTTTTTGGCCCGGTTAAATATCGGCAGATTTCAAAATACGGGCCGTATTTTGAAATACTGGCCGTATTTTGAAATACGGACAGCATTGCCTCTGTTTAGTAAAATGGTCATAACTCTTTGCACAGATGTCCGTTTGACCCCTATAACATACCGTTGGAAAGATATTTCAAAGTTCTACAACTTACGTAAGGGTTTTTCCCGAATTCACAACACATTTTGAAATACGGGCCATAAATCAAAATACGATCCGTATTTAACCGTGAACATCAAAATGCCAAATTCCGGAATGTTCAAATTCTTGATTTCAGCTTTTACGATTGGAAATAGGGGCCAAGTATTGCAATACAAATTCGTATTTAATCATATGACATTCAATTGCCAAATTCCGTAAGATGCTCGTAAATCCTTGCTACAAGTTTACGACTTGGTTTACGGACCATAAATTGAAATACAGTCACTGTTCATGGGCATAAACTCCCATCCTACAACGGACCAGGGAAATTTCAATTTCCACATTCTTTATCTAATTTTCTAAGTCTAGGATCATGGTCAAAACTTAGGTTAAGATTACGGGGTATTACACCTTGCAATGCTTGTTCCTTCAAGGTGAGGCAGGATGCTCATGATTATGCCATAATGGAATCGGGGGTTCTCGACCTTATGTTACCTCGATAGAGTTATAGTTATCTTTGAGTTCTTATATATGCATTATGATAAGTATATGATGATGAGATTACACCGTGCTTTATATGGCCGAGTGCGTACATCATAGGCGGGCGACATATACACCGTATGCTCTGTAGGGCGTGTGCGTACACCGTGAGTGGGTGGCATGATATGTTTATCCCGGACGTGGGAGGCCTAGGCACGGGCTAATAATGATCACACCGTACCTATATGGTCGGGCAACTTATACATGTATACTTGATATGATGATGTTTATGATGTAAGTTAGCATGCAATCTTCTATCTTAAGTGATATTCAGTTATAGGTTGTTTCCTTACTTGATATTTCCTCATCTCTTGATAAGTTATTATTGTTCATGCCTTACATACTCTGTACAATGTTCGTACTGATGTCCTTTCTTGTGGACGTTGTGTTCATACCCACAGGTAGGCAGGGAGGTGGCCTAGATTCATAAGAGCTGATCAACAGACTTACAGGAGCACTCCTTATTTCGGAGGTGATAGTTTGATACATTTTTTTGTGTACATATTTAGGCACGATGGGCTCATGTCCCGTCCTTATGTCTAGTACTCTAATAAAGGCTCATAGATACGTATGTGTAGGTAGTAGATGTCTCATGTGACTACAATGTATTTTTGTATATCATTTTTTTGCACGCTACGAGGGTCAGTGTATATGTATACGCGTTTCTTTCGAGATTATATATGTTCGTGCCGAGTATGATGATTAGCCTAATGTGAGGTGCTCGGTAGTCGGCTCCGGCACTCCGTCATGGCCCCCTAGTCGAGTCATGACAAAAAGTGGTATTAGAGCGAGTTCCGTCCATACGTGCCGTGTCCGGCCAATAGAGTCTTGTTTATGGGTGTGAAGCACGACACACTTATAAATCGAAAGTTGCGGGGCATTCACGAAAAATGATCGTTCTTCTTCTTATTAGATCATGCAATAGAGCCATGTTATAAGATTTTCTCCTCTCTAATTGTGCGTTATGATTTTAGCCATGTCGATAAAGAGAAAAGCTACAGCACCCCAGAAGGGCAGGGTTACGACAAAAAGGCAGATGGAAAAGGAGCCACCAAAAAATATAGAAGAGGGTGAGTCTCATAATGAAGCTCCATCCAATGCCTCTCACACTCCGCCTATTCTAAAAGAACAAGAGGGGGCTTCAGTTCTAGCTCCTACGCCTCCAATTCCTCCACGAGTGCTGCATGGTCAACAAATAAGCTATTCAGTTATTGACCCCTGTTCTATTCCTTGTCGCTTGAGGATGAGCGATTTTTTAATTAATGCTGATGTAATGATCCGTTTGGTCGTTACGGCTAGTTTGACCCCATTGATCCTTTCTCGAGCTATATAACCGTTTATGATTTACAAGGTCATCGGATGCCAAATAGGTTGGTTTTTCTGAAATTAGACTTAAAGTGAAAAATATTTGACTCGAAGTTTTCTTTTACATAAACGAAACTTTATCAAAAAAACATCAATTCCGAAAGGTCCAGATGGTCATTTAGAATTTGTGTGTATATTCTATTCGATTCCCATTGCACTCAGGTGCATATTGGGACTTGGGGTGGAAAGCTTGTTTTGAGTTATCGGGGGTTGACTCAGTCAACGAGACCTCCATTAGGAATTGTAAGGAAACGAGTGCATTCGAAGCGTGTTTTTATATATATCTGCATATCTGGTTTGTGTGTAAGGCCTCGGATGATAATAGGATTTCGAAATGAGTTTGTGAAACTTGAATTATTTTTTGGTTTACGGTGTCTATGAAGATCACTACTGACAATAGAGGCCAAGCGCAAAAGGGCTAAGTGCATTTGCCGGCAGCATTGTGGTAGGTGGGAGTGAGCGCCGAAGCGGGATCGTTATAGCGGGATCGTGATCGCTGAAGCGGTTGACGAGTAGTGATATCATTTAATGACTTGTTAAAACCCCAAACCCTTAGATCATTATTCTATTCTCATAACCAAATTTGGGGGGGGAAATTTAGGGGATTTAAAACGTTTTTTCATTGTGTAAATCCTTGGGCCCTTTAAATTTTATCAATTACTACTCCCAAAAACAATTTTAA
>NC_081346.1:70051604-70190916 GCF_029784015.1 Lycium ferocissimum | reverse complement strand
CATCGAGAATGAACAAAACTTTCTTCTAGCAAAGCATATTCTTTAGAATAATCTTCCCTTTGTGTTCACTAGTTAGAGTCAACTTTTCACCCAAGAGCTTACAAATGACGACTTCTGCTAGCCATGTTAGTCCATTTTTCTGATACAATGTTCCAACACCTTCAAGAAAACAATCAGCTTCGAATCGATGATGGTATCTTTGATATATGACACTAGCAATTTCTGTCTTGCCTATGCCGCCCATACCCCAAATCCCAATAGAGCGAACATCATTTGATTCCATATCTAATAATGAGGTTACTTTCTCAACCTGAGATTTCATACCCTCTAAGCTTTAGGGAAACGATGAAATAACTTGAAGCGACTTAGGAAATATGTCATCAACTAGCTTCTTAATGCAATACGCCTCATCCCTACTGTATGTGAAAAGAATATCAGAGTAAATTAAACAGAAAATAAAAGAAAGAGTTGTCACAGACTAATGTCTAAAACAAACAAATAATAATGCCACAAAGGTAGTTTTTTTTAAAATCAACTATTATGAATTATAAAAAAAAAATTACATTTTTAAATCTAATTACATCATCAAACAAGCACATACTCAAGGTCTGTCCATTAATGTAAATTACAATTATAAGTAAACTGACTACCATATACGTCTCTGTTTCCCTTTTTAAAATAAAGTTAGATTAGACTCCCTCCGTCTCAATTTATGTGATACAGTTTGACTAGACAGGGAGTTTAAGAAAGAAAGGAAGACTTTTGAAACTTATGGTATAAAACAAATCATAGATATTTGTGTGGCTGTAAATCATTTCATTAAGGGTAAAAAGGAGAAGCTTTAAGTTAAACTATTTCTAAATATAGAAATGTATCATTCTTTTTGAGACAAACTAAAAAGGAAAGTGTATCACATGAATTGAGACAGAGGGAGTAAATGTGTGGAGTTGTAGCTAAAAATTTGGTTCGTTTTTTCTCTTGATAACGAGAAACTCGGAAAAAAAAAAGAATGCTTACTTGAAATTTTGTAAATGATACCCTAATATTTTCCCTGCCTCCGCAAATGCATCCCTCCATCTTTGAACCTTCTCCATATCATCTTTGTACTTTTTCTCGTGCTTGGAAAATGATTTAGCGAAAGGGGGTTTTTGATGGCGTACATCTGATGGACTCACATCATAGAAGACCGGAATCACAATTTGCTCCAATTCAGTTTTGCACTTTATGATGCGTGCAAGCTCCTTTAAGCACCATCTTGAGGATGCATAGCTTTTTGAAAATATCACGACCGCGAATTTGGCCTCTTCTATGGATTTTAAAAGTTAACAAGAAATTGTTTTTCCCGTTTCCAACCGCTCATCCTCTTTGAAAGTGTCGATTCCTCTCTGTTTTAAAGCATTATAGAGATGACTCACAAAGGTTCTACGTGTATCTTCACCTCTAAAACTCAAAAAGACGCCATACTTGCAAACTTTGGAAGAAGAAGCATGAGACATTGTTGAAGAATATTGCTAAAGCCTAAAAGGAAATTCTCAGCTTTGGATAAGTGGTGAGAAAACTCATATAATACAGTTGTTGTGCTGCTTAATAAAGAGCAATATTTGAAGCTTAACAGGCAAAATAATTCTCAGCCATGTAATTTGGTCTATGGAGAAACTTCCAATCATCTTCCTATCTGTCATAAAAGTGAACCCTACCTTCTTCATTATTGTGAGAAATTAAAGAGTGAGACAGGGGAGTAGACCTGACTTGGTCAAAAAGTAAGAAGTTGGAAAAGACGACGAAAAACAAATGGAAAGGGAATCAAAACAAATTCTCTATTGGAATTAATAATACTTCTAATTGCAGTTAAAATATTGGATTTAAGACTGAGATACAACTTTTGTCTAAATCACAACAATTTAGAAAGTAGTTGTAGTTAAGAGAATGAATAACATCTGGAGGTTAAATGGTACTTAATACATGTTACATAAATATTTTAGCATATGTTGGCCCTAGCTTGTAAATAGAGAGCTCTATAAATACAATATCTAAGTACTACTACAGTACTATATTTTAGGCATTGATACATTTTTGAGAAATCTGTCATTTTGTTTAAAGTTGTTAGACTTGTCATTAAGCTTGTCAATACTCTAATTTAATCATTGTTATAAATATCCAAGTTGTTTTCACATATTAAGTCAGTGTCTGGTATGAACTCTTGTGATAAGCATTACATATTTGTAGTTATATACATTTTTCCACACAGTCTCTGCAACATGCATTATTGTGAATGGATCGAACTTCTTATGACGTTTCCAAGCAGCAATTTTAATTGTCCACTTTTTTCTTTTGTTTCCTTCTGTTTGTTTCCCTTGACAGTGAGTTGAACCTGAAATGACATGGACCGACCTCACAGTTCTTATTTTCCTACTTAACACGCTAACGTCTTACTTTGTTGTGACAAAATATCTACAGCTACTACTACATTAAAAATCTAATAAGTTAAAACTTGGACAAGTTAGGCTAGAGTTACATTTTATTGATAGCTCACATAATTTGGTTGTTGTGGTGCTTAACAAATAGTAAAGACTTTACCTTTTTCACTGTTCCTAGTGTTTATGGGAAACTACTTATCATCTTCCTATTTCATGACATAAAATTGTACCCGGAAATTGAAGAAAAAGTAAACAAAAATTTTGTAACAATTTAGAAGATAACACAAAAAGCAGAAAGAAAGAACAAAAGACTGACCTCAAGATATCTATTGGTAGGTACTCCACCAAATTACCTCGAAAACCTTCTTTCGGTGTCTATGATTGTAAATCACTTGTGAGATTTGAGTTAAACATATATTTTTTGGGCTTTCAATCAGTGCACCAAAGAGGGAAGGGAACACACAAAGGTAGAAGAATAAAATTAAGGACTAACACCAATTTGATTGTTTTCTCGACAAAAATGTTAAACTTATAACTCCATTTGAAAATTTTGTTGAATTTAGGACTTTGGACCAAAGGTATCACCATTTGACATATATCAAAGACTATATTTATCAAGGAAAATATATGGAGGACCAAAATAAAATAACCTTAATACATTTTTTTTTTCTTGACAGGTAACTGAAAGAATTTTATTAAAGTAAAGAGGGGGCCAACTTTAAGAAAAAGCTGGATAGAAGTACATCTAAAAGAAAAACTTTACAGTGAGTGTAAAGAACTAAGAAACTACGACCAACACCTCCGGCTCTAAAACATTTGCTGAGGTTATGTTGCACCAAAAATTAAGCAAAAATATACATTTGTGATTTAGATTAACTACATTGTCCTTTTTGTTATCAAAAACTCTAGCATTTCTCTCTTTCGATACGACCCACCAAACTAATGATTGTGGACGGACTTCCGGATGTTACCGACGCTTTATGCAAATCCTACATTTGTGCCATGAGAGTAGAAAATCAACCGCGCTCCTAGGCATGCACCATTTGATAACAACATGACACATAATAAAATGCCAAATCGACTAGTGAAGCCGTAATGCGAAAAATAAGTGGCTCGCATCTTCCCAATCCCTTCCGCATAGAGAGCAACAATTACAAAGTATTTTGCCTTTCTTTTGCAAGTTGTCAAGAGTAAGGCATTTTCCATGTGCTACCAACCAAGCAAAACATTTGACTTTGTGAGGCCCTTACTTTTCCAAATAGTCTTCCAAGGCCAAAGGGATTGTGAAGATGTACCGATAAGAGTGCGATAGCAACTTCTAACCGAGAAGAGACCTTTAGAGTTGGAATTCCAGAAAGAGAGTCTGAATTTGAGCCTAGAGGAGGAGAAGTGTTGAGTAGCTCCAAAAGCAATGAGAATTCTTCAACTTCCCGGTCATTAAAGTTCCTTCTGAAGGGGATGAACCACCCTTGGTTCTGCCATGCATCTGCTATGGACAAGAGAGGGCTAGAAGCTAGTCTAAAAAGAAAAGGGAACAAATCCTTCAGAGGAGAATGAACAAGCCACGCATCATGCCAAAAACTAATTTTCCATCCATTACCCACCCTGAATGAAGAGTGATCCCCCAGCATATCCCATAAAGCTCTAATATGTTTCCAGACCCCAAAGCCGAGAGGTGGAGAAGGGATGTTAGTGGTCCACGTTAAAGAAAAAACATATTTAGAGCAAATAACAAAGTCCCGAAGGGTTCTTCTTCTGAATTGAAACGCCAAAGCCACTTGCACAATAAACTTTTATTGTGAAGTCTCAAATTTTTAACGCCCAAACCTCCCAAAATAACCTTAATACATTAAGGGTCGTTTTGATCATTTTCTCCTTTAAATAGCTGAATGCCTTATATGTATTTATTAATATTAAGACGTATGAATTTGAATACACATCCGAATATTAAAATGTACATTAAGAATTAAATCGTTCCTAGTCAAATGGCGCCACATAAATTGAGGCAGAGGGAGTAATATTGAAAACTAGACAATGTTGGACTAGCTAGTAAAACAATATATTTGATAGACTTAAAACTCATATATTTAAGAGCCTTCTGGTTTGAGTCTATTAGGGTTGTTTTCACTGCTACAATGATGGAACTCTGATGTAGCATCCAGTCTTCTTCATCCTTATCTATAAATCGATTTGCCAAATTCAAATGCAAATGTATGAATTAACCTACGTAATTGTAATTTCAAATGCAAATACATAAAACACAATTAATACGTAAAACCATCTTAGGAGTACTGTCAAATTTACTACTAGTACACAAAAATCTATAAAGTTAAAACTTTAGGTTAGAGTTAGAGTAATTGATAGCTCAAATAATAAAGAGTAAGACTCTTTTTGCTTTTTGACTATTCCTAGTGTTGATGGGAAAGTTCTTATCATCTTCCGATTTCAAGTCATAAAATTGTACCCTACCTTTCTCAATATTGCAGTGACAAATTAAAGAGTGAAACAGAGAAGAATGCCTGAATGAGGGGTGTGTGAAAAAGGAGAAAACTCAACAAAATTGGTGCCTTATTAAAGAGTACAGTAATAAAGATTATCAGAAGTGGTGTATGTAGTTGAGGAGGAGGGATCTTAATACTACTTCACTTGAAACAAGATTAGAGATAAGGAGAAGCTCGCAAAGGTTAGGTGTGTAAGAAGATTTAGCAGAAAGTTTTTTTTTTTTATTTTGAACAGTAAGATTTAGCAGAAAGTTAAGGAGGCAAAATATGTGTTTTTCTTATTAATTGCCTTTGTCATTATACTTTTACTAGTTGAAATTTGTTGTCTTATGGTTATTGTCTCTGCAACATTTTGTGAATGGGTCCAACTTCTAATGAAGCTCTCAGGCAGTATCATTGTTCAATTGGGTTCAACTTCTTAGAAATTTCCAGCAATTTTAGTGTCCACTTCATTGCATTTATTTCCTTTTGTTTTTTACTTGACAGTGACTTGAACCTAAAATAGCATTGACCAACCTTATTGTTCTCATTTTTGTAGTTTAAACATGATCTTACTTTGCTGTAGCAAAATGAACACCATTAACACGTAAAACCATCTTAGGAATGTCAAATTTACTACTACTACATAAAAATTTATAAAGCTAAAACTTGAATAAGTTAGGTTAGAGTTACATTATATGTATATTGATAGCTCAGATAATTTGGTGGTTGTGGTGGTTAAATAAAGAGTAAAGACCTTTAGCTCTTTCACTATTCCTAGTCTTCGTGGAAACTACCTAGGAGTATCTATATTTTCTATAACCGTGGTGTCTGGGCAAGCTGGCACACCTCAACTAATTTCCGGATACGCCTTTCGCCCTTGACAAAAGTATATAACAGCAACTACGTCCACCAAGAAATTACCTAGTGTTTTTGGTCTCTGCTGAGATTTTAACCTGAAATCTCATGGTTATCAACCCACTTTATTCTTCTTCTTGTTAGGTGACATAAAATTGAACCCTACCTCTTTGACTATTGCAGTGAGAAATTAAAGAGTGAAACAAGAAAGAAAACAAATAAAAGGATAGAGAGAGGAATCTCTTTATGCTTGAAAATTGGGGGGGAATTTAAGTTAACCATACTTTTTTGTAAAATGACATAAATTAGTCCCCGCCCAGAAATTGGGTGACATAAATTCACTTATTTTTGACATCTTTTTTGGTGGATAATATCAAGCATTGGCGAAAATCTAGGTAAGAAAAAATGCAGTGTGCCTGGTACAGCCGGTACAAATCATTTTTTTTTATGATAGACTAACAAGAATGAAGGGTGCTACCTACATACGTGATTGATAGAACTATGTAAGGGGCGGTTAATTTGATGTGGAAGAGGCACGAGTGCGGTTCGAAGCGTGGCTTTGAGTCACTTCACTTGGGAAAGAACAAAGAAAGGGCAATCAATTATTTAAGTTGTCAATAATTTTTTTAAATTGATAATTTTGAATGAGGAGTCATTTGATGTTACTTCACTCGGTTAACTTGAAAGGATTGCTTCCTTTGAGTTGAGGGTCTATCGGAAACAGTCTCCTACCCCACAAAAGTAGGAATAAGGTCTGAGTACATCTTATTCCCCCCCCCCCCCGATAGATCTCACCTGTGGGACTACACTGAAGATATTGTTGTTGAGTCGTATGCAGTGAGAATCTCATGTGTGGTTCTCTAGAGTGCCAGTAAGGATAACTTATCTGTCAACTTTTTCTTATCATCCAAAAAAATAGCAAAATTTACCTTACTTAAAGGTGTCAGAGTAAGACAAATGAATGCTCTCACTCAGGGGAATGTGCCTTCATTAAACAAAGAAGCTGAGCGGTTGATATCGAATAAGAGTCCGCATGAGAGAAGTGATCAATTATATTATATATTCCCGAGCCTATCGAAATCCTTCTCTATACAAGTTTTTGGACGAGGTTTCTAAACGGAACTTCAATAGGCGAGAGGTTCATAATAGCTCTTCTTAGTAACTAGGAGCAGAGAGCCCGTTGCATCTAACCTATTGCGTTAGCCATTCCAGTCCATTAAAAATTTTAAATTACGTTGAACCAAACAATCCGTAATAAATAAAAATATAGTCATGATGGTACACGCCAGCACAACATACACATAAACCGAAAGTTGTGATTTTCCAATTTTTTCGAATTTGATTATATTATATATATATATATATATAAAACAATCAGAACCTTGAGTTTTTAAATATTTTGAAAAAATGAAAAAGCTGATGCAGTTGACCTCTTCCGTGGAAAATAATTAATGGACACATATTCGCTTTGGATTAGAGTGGTCCAGCCCAAATACCAGATTTCTAAACTTTTCATGGTGTTTTCGAGCTTTGCGGCCTTGGGCCTCCATTTTTTTCCTATGCTTTAGTAGTCCCTATATTTTAAGGAAAGGACATAGTTGCATTGAGATTGATGCCATATTACTAAAATGGCCACGCTGTGCTAGAGTAGTACTTTCGAATTTACGTCGAATCATATAAATTCACTGGTCCCTTCATGTCATAATAAATGGTATTTTTAATTTGTACACACCCCTTAAAAAAAAATTCCTTAAGAAAACCGCTCACTCCTAAAAAGCAAAAAGTATTTTATTAACTTACTCTTAATCAAATGTTTTGAAAAAAAAGTAGATCTTTGATGGCTTCTTGGTTATATAAAACTCCAACTGTTTAATTAAGGGTAAAACTGGAAGAAAATAATTAATGTCTTCTAGGTTTTGTGAAACACCACTTAGTTTGAAACAAAATGAAAAGATAAAAACACCACTTATTATGAAACGGAGGAAGTATAATTGATCGATTTAATAAGGTGGAAATGTTTATCGATCAACTGTCATTTAATGCTAAAAGTTTATACACAAATTTATGTCATATACCCTATATTATTAGAAATAGTTTAAATTAAGGTCGGGTAGTGAGTAAAAAATTGGACGAGTCTTTTTATTTTTGAGCTAATACGTGTCATTCCATTAAAAATAAGGGTAAATCAATGCCAAAGTATCAGAGAAGGGATATATTTAGACTGAAAATATAATGAAACAGGTCTATTTGGACGAAAGTATAACGAGGGTATATTCAAAACATTTCTAATAGTACAGGGTTATACCTGACCCTTTTCCGCATATTTATTAATTTTACTATTATATATAAGTGAGGATGACAAAAATTTGTCTGTCCTCACAGTGGCATTACAATGTAATTTTTCATCCTGTTGTTTTACACGTGGCCGTGGCTATTGCCTATTGGCATTTGCACTTATGATCTTTTACGTAATATTGTCGGTATTTTTTTATGAATTTTTTATTGTCTTTTATTGTTTTCCATTTATATTATATGATATTTTTAACTTTTTTATTTAGTCTGAAAAAGATAATTATTTATATAATCAAGAAGATATTATATTTTTTATAAAAGTATTCTTATTTGGGTAAGTGAATTTTGACATAACCAATAACTCATATTAAATAGGTATTAATTAAGCGTAATTTAGTGAAAACACTCTTTCTTTTTAGGAGTAAGTGAATTTTTAAGGGGTTTGTTCAAGCTAAAACACCATATAATATGGACCCAAAAAAATATTAGATTACTCTTTACATTATTTGTCATAATATATATAGGTAAAATTTACACAACTTTGGAGCCATATTTTCGTTTTCAACTAGAACATTTATTAGATCTTACTAATTACTCGCTCTCTCTCTCTTCTCTCTCCGTTTCAATTTATATGACGCTTTTTATTTTCCAAATATCCATTTGACTAACTTTGAAGCTAAATAGAATTAGATCAACTTAATATTTTAACATTTAAATTTAGATACGTAATACTTATACAAACAGTACTAAAATTGCAATTTAACTAAGAATTAATATCTTTAAGCATAAACTATATATGAAGACTAAATTGATTCTTGAGGTTCATTTTATGAATTTAGTTTTTTTTTCTTAATTTTGTCTAAAACTAAGCTTAAATTACCAAATTTAACTAGCATAAACTCTTGCAACATGAATTATCATGAGTAGAATTAAAACTCAATAATTACAAAAAAATCCATTTTTATAAATAAAGAGATTATATACTCACAAATTCATAAAAGAAAACTCTTTTTTTTTTTTTATGATAAGGGAACCCGCTACCCTTTGGGTGCGCACGGGATAAACTCTCCCCCTATTAATAGACCAAAAACCACATAGGAGAGATAACCCACACTAGGTAAGTCCCGTGCGACGAGCTCGGCCCAGAAGGCAAATCCCCTGTTGTCGTAGACAAGGGATTTCGACTTTCATTATGGAAATCTCATGCTCAACCAACTGAATCATTGAATTGTAATTAATTTACATAATTTAACTCGTATTACTTTACAAAATGCCAAGTCACTTGTGTCTCTTCGGGATTTACTAATTCTCCTACCAAACTTTCTCCTTCATTAATAAACTTTTGTTTAAAAATTATCTAATTAGGTAGCTATGAAACTTTGATAGCTATGAAGACATTACTACTATATATAAGAGCAAACTTAAGGACTTTTGTAGTCCTCACAAAAATTTCTAATTTTTTTTAAAACTTTTTAATTAATTACTTTTAGGTCCTAATCTTATTTATTTAAGTCAATTTTTTTGTTTTTTGTTTTTAAGGTCTACTTTTGAAAAGCTATCGAACCTCCTACCTCATTTTTCATGTTCTTTGGTTTTCTGTTTGGTGCTCGATATCCGCATTTGAGCCCAATTAATCCAAATAATTTGCACTGTATCGCGCCTATTCAGGGGAAGCGCTCCCTCCAAAGATTTTTTCCATATCCATGTTTGAAGCCCTAATCCTTAATTAAGTGAGGAGAGCTCTCCATCCGCTGCACAAGTTAAATTATGTATTTGTCTTAAAAGTTCATTAACTATGTATAGATTAAAACTAAACAACTTCAGAAAATTAGGATACATAACTTATAAATGTCAAATTCTGGCTCCACATTTGATTTGAAGTAAATAATTTCATCAAAATGAAAGTTAAAATATTAAAGGAGTGCAATGCAAATTTTGCTTTCATATATTGAAAATATACTTATATGAAATTTAATTATTACTAACGTAATTACCCACTTGTGGGACTACAATGGGTATATGGTTGTTGTTATTGTTGTACAATTGTACTAACACAAATTATATTTCTTTAATTAAAATATTTACTTTTATATCTTGAGTTTGGGCCCGAGCTTAGCATGGGCCTCACATAACTAGTATCAATAATACATATTTAACATGCCACTAAGTCATATTAATTATTCGACAAAGATTTCGATACAAATTATACTTCTTCAATTAAAATATAAATATTTTTATATTTCGTGTTTTCATGTAACTAATAGTATTAATAATGCAGGTGAATTTTTACCCTAAGCTAGTACCAACATAAAATTATCTGACAAGATTGGCTACCATGACTAACAATGATAAAAAGATATGAATCAAATATTGCGAGATGTATTTATATCAACTTTTAATTAGAAGTCTCTGATTCAAATTTTAAAAATAACTTTTCTTTTATAAGAAAGTGAAGTTTAATCCTATGCCCATTTAAATTAGTCGAATTAGTTAGTTTTTAATAGTTTATCCGTACCAAAAAAATTGATACTTTTCGCTTTTCGAGAGTCAAATGAGTTGTTGTTTGATTGTAATTTTTTCATATGTATTTTAAATATCTTAAATTATTAATTATGGTAACTTATAGTACTTTTTATGTAGCTTCCAAATATGTAAATTCTATTCCGAAAAACTTAAAAATTCTATATTCTAATATATAGTTAAAGTTAAAATGTTTGACTCTTGGAAAGCGAAAAATATCAATGTTTTAGGGACGACTATTTAACTTGGAGAGGGTAAAGAAAATCTGCAAAAGATGCTCACGCTTTCTTGAACCGTTTTTTGACTGGGGGTTAAGCTTCCAGCTTTGCAGGTTTTTGTCGGTGTAAAAAAGTGATATTTTTTGTTCTTGAAATCGTAAAATGACTTGGATCTGTTTATTGTACATGTCTTATCTGTTTCTTTTCCCACAAGCTCAATAATCTTTACTAGCACTCGTATTTGTTTTTCAGGAAAAAAGAAATGGAGTTGCAAAACAACATCATCCTTTCAAGTAGGGGTGTCAATGATTTTCAAAAAATCGAAAATCGAAGCGTATTATACTAAATTGATTTTTAGGTGTTTTTAATAAAATCGACTGTTTTTATACGAATTTATAACAGCACCAACTAATTAGGCAGGTTTTTAATTTTATAAAAATAAATTGAAAAAATACCGAACCGAATAAGTTTATATGTGTAAAATATATTTTATATATTAACTTTAAATATAGTAAAATTTTCGTTTTGGGTTTGGGATGATGAAAATGACTACAAGCCGGCAATATTACTCCTATTGAAATTAAATTAGTTTTAACATCTCAAACAGTAACGAGTAAGCTATGAAAGTTACAAAGTACTATTAGATATTTTTCTTATCGTATGATTTTAAATTCTCTTATTGGATACTTAATCTTAGTAGTCTCAGTTCTTGAGTCTCATCTTGATTGATTTTTTCCCCTCGTGCGATCTAAAATATTTTTTTTAATTTTTGCTTAACATTATTTTACACTGCCGTAAAATAGTGAGATCAATTTGGTCTTTCATGTTTTCTTGATTCATAACCTTTTAATCAGTAAAAATATCTAAGGAGTTTTTGTCAGATGTGTCTTTAACTTTTACTACTGACTATAATATGATGTTCTTTAAAAAGAAAAAATCGAAAATTAACCGAACCGCACTGATATCGAAAAAAAACCGACATTATGGGACGGTTTCAAAAAGTCCAATTTTGGTTCTACAAAATAAAATAACCGAAAAATTGGTACAGTATAAATTTTCTAAAATAACTGCCCGAACCGTACCATGGACACTCCTACTTTCAAGTACTTCTTATTCATAATTCAAGAATTACATTTAATTAAAATGCTACTACTAGTAACTAATTTACCATTTGAGAAATGAGAATAATTGATAGTAATACTGTAAGTTTTAGTGGCACACAGGATGAACTCGATGAGCAATAAGTTTTTGATTGTTATTCTTTTTTTTCTTAAATTTAGGTTTTTGTACAGAGTTTGAACTTGTGAGCCACAACAAGTGGACGTGTGATGGTCAAAATCTAATAATATAGTACAATTTGTTTCCGATCAATGTAAAATGACAAAGATTTCATAAGGTTACGATGCTTAATCGTATTTCATTATATTCTTGCCGCGCTACTTCTTTTGTTACGTGAAATTACATCAAAATTATCATGTCTCTCCTAAGTCCAACATAATAAATATATTGGAACAAGTACGAAGGTCATACTAGTGTTAGACTAGCCAAACTTATATAACCTTCTTGTTCTAGTTTAAAGAAGGTTAGAAAGTTTCGATCAAATCTGAAGTTGCCATGCCCGTTGAAATTTGGTATCACTACTCCGCTTGCATTAACTCTATAAAAATCTTATTTTTTGGAGTAATTACATTGTTACCGGTTAGAGGCGTATCTAGAGTGCTAGGTAGAGGTTCAAATTGAACCCCAAATTTTCTACGCAGAACATAAATTTATGTGTAAAAAAATTACTAAAATTGTAATAAATTGTAATTATGAACTCATAGCTGTCAAATATAATAGGTTCAATGCTAATAGTCTTAAGATTGAACCCATAAAATTTAAATCTTGGATCAGCCTCTGTCGTTTAGGAATACATTGGAATCCAATCTTTCATGTTACCAATTTTTCATTTATCAATGAAGCAAAGTAGAAACTCTTCTAACAATCCTTTTCTCCGTCCACAAAACTCCTTAGCCCCCACAGCAATTTCACAATTGTTTTTTTTTTTTACCCTTTCGTTGATTTTTATTAATCTACATGTATCTACAATTTGTAAAAAATTAGAGGTGCCGAAATTAGCCAATGAAAATGTAATTCATCCTATGCATTTAAGTTTGGGCTGATTATGATCCACCCGTTTATTAGCTCAGCTCACTTCAGCCCAATGCTTTTCATCCTATGGTTGACATGTAGTTTAAATTGACCTATGAGAAATATTGTAATTTTTTTTCAAGAAGTCAGTTTCTTTATTTTATATGTTATATATAGGGGTAATAAAGAGAAATAATAATTTTATTAGGTACTATAAAATTATAAGAATAGACAAAGAAATTAAAACTTAGTAAGAATTCGATGGATTAGATTACATTTTTTTGCGCGAGTGCCCTTCTTTGGGGTGGTCTTTAAATTTGCCCTCATATTTGAAATGTTTAAATTTTGCCCTTCGGCTAACACCCATAGGTCCCGGTGTTCGAACCCACGTTAGCCGAAATTTTTAAAAAAAATTAAAGGCGGTTTAAATTTCGCTATGCCGCCAACAACATACACTTGTTAAGGAATTACACATTTTATGTGGGACCCGGCAAGATACTCATGCCTTATGGGCGTACTTGGCATAAGTATGCTTCGGTCCGCATAACTTTGATAATTCCTTCACAAAGTTATGCGGGGGTATACTTTTAATCGGGCAAACTTTTATGTCGGACCCGCATAACTTTGTGAAGGAATTATCAAAGTTACGGACCCGCATACTTATGCCAAGTCCGCCCATAAGGCATAAGTATGCCGGTCCGCATAATTTGTAATTCCTTCACAAAGTTATGCCGGTGGGGGGCATACTTTTAATGGGCAAACTTATACGGATCCAAGATAAACTTTTGAATGAATTATCAAAGTTATACGACCCGCATACTTATGCCAAGTCTCGCCCATAAGGCATAAAAGATGCCGGTCCAAGATAACTTTGGTAATTCCTTAACAAAAGTATGTCGGGTCCGGCATAGCGAAATTTAAACTTGTCTTGCGAATTTTTTTTAAAATTTTGACTGCGCGTGGGTTCGAACCTGGAACCTATGGGTTTATGCGAAGGGCAAAATTTAAAGATTTCAAATATGAGGGGTAAAATTTAAAGACCACCCCAAACGAAGGGCAATTCTGCGAATTGCCCATTAGATTATGACCCTTTTTTAGTCATTTTAGCCCAATCCATTTCACCCCAAACAACTCTTCGAGGGGTCACTTGCAAATTTATTAACTCAACTCATTTTAATCCGTCTAAATTCAGTTCAACCCGTCTATTTGACACTCTTAATAAAAATGATTGTGGATGGTCTTGTACTTAGGGCTGGGTATAAAACACCGAAAACCGAATTAACGAACCGAACCGGCTATTTTGATATTTCGGTGTTTGGGGAATAAAAGTAAAAAATTCGGTATATAAGTTTCGGTATTTATAAATATACTGTTCGGTACCGAAATAAATACCAAATTACCAATGCAATCCCATTGTATTAAGGAAAATTTACTGCACATAACTACCTCTAAGACTTATTTATTAATAATAGCTATCTTTTATTTTATTTATTTTTAATAGCTTAAATTAATTTCAAAATTACCATATATTGTAAATCGCTCTACAAGCATTTCGTATTTCCCTAAACTTACGGTCCATGTTCCCCAATAACTCCCAATCTCTCTCTTTTCAAATTAATTTCTCTCCATCTTCAATATCTTCAACCGTATTATACGCCCATTATCTATCATCATTATTATCACGATTCCATCTTCTTAATCGTTACCCACACGGTGTAGGTAACTAATTTTGATAATTTATTAGAATTTTTTTACTTTATTTGTTGTATTTCTCTATATTTATTCTTATATTTCATCGTTTTCTTTGTTTCTTTTTCATTCCTTTTTTTCTCGTTTCACCCATTGTTAGACTATTTAAAACAAGATCTAATTCTCCATTTTAATGGCGGAAAGAGATACTCCAAGTAGGAATACTCGAGGTAGTCCTCATGCTTATGATGGTCCTAGTTTCTCTTTGGGATTTTCACAACAACAACTTCCAATTGCAGGAGAATCTAAAATTGCTGCTGATAGAAGAAGCAAGAAGATTCATGACCCATCAAGGATGCGTCAACTTCCTCCAACTGAAGTTCCAAAACAGAGCAAGCAAAAAGATGATGTAACAGTAACAAAAGGTTCTAAAGTTGCTCAACAAAATAAGAGAAAAGTAACCAAGCCTTCTTCGTACGTTAAGGGTAAAAATGTTGTTAAAGATGTAGATCCGGAAGAGGATGAACAGTATTGATGAAATTTTTCGTTTTGTTGTTTTGTATTTCACTATATTTCGTATATTTCGACATAATTGGATATGCAATTAAAGGTATTTCGTATATATAATAAAATCTATATGTGCATCAACCGTAGTTTATATCGTATACAACATAATAAAATGGAAGTTGTTTTTCGTGGTTAACTGTATTTCATTATATTTCTATGTTTTTTCACAAGTACATATGTTTACTATTATGTACTTATTGATTTTAAAAGCTGTGTTAGTTGTGTTATGCAATTTTTTTTTTTTTTTGTGTGTATATTTTTCTTGGATATGCAATTCAGTACATTTCTTGTGTGTGTATGTATTATACAATTGTTTCAGCCTTAACTTAGTGTTGCATTTTTATTTTAGGAAACTAAATTCTATGTTAGGAGTCATCCTGAAGGGGCTCCATCGATGCGCGGTACACTAATATCGAGGTGTTCAAAGATATCAAGAGTAAGCTAATCTGTTCCACGATTAGAGATCTTTTCCAAGACAATATTTGGAAAATTCCTCGGAATGCAAAGACTTGGAGGTTCAAGCACGTATTTTTAGGTGCTTCATGGTAAGAGAGCTCAAGGAGAGCACTTCGATTGTTTTACAATTGATATAAATGGTACCGTATTGAGATTTACCATGAGAGAATTTGCCTTATGAGCGGGCTAAATTGTGTAGCCGATGAAGGTGAATTTACATACGATGAGGAAGAATCGAATAGGATTATGGATGCATATTTTGGTGGAACTAGAGTAAAGTAAAAAGATTGGAGTTCATTGATTGCTTTAAGAATAAGTGTTGGGAGATAATGATGAGGACGCCGTTAAGTTTGCAATTTTATTTTTTATAAATACATACATCTTTTGCGGGGAGCCTAAGAAAACGAGTATACCAAGGGTTCATTTGAAGTGGTTGAGGATGGAAGGTATGTAGATTATCCATGGGGCAAAGAAGCTTTTAACGAGTTGATTAGAAGCATCAAGAAGAAGTATTCGCCACAACACAGTATTATAGGATCCATGGGATGCCACTGGCTATGCAAGTTTGGCTTTATGAGTGTTGTTCAAGAGTTCCATCGTATCTCGCTATTAAATCCGGAAATTCCATTCCAAGAATGTTGAATTGGAGGTCCATCGACAGTCAGCCAAAATATAATATTTTGATGGAAGGCATTTTTAGAGACGGCAAACAGTCGGTAATATTCGACACTCTAACTTATTTTTAAGTTTTTTCATAGCTTTTTATTTTGCAATTATGCCTTCACCGATTTTAGTTTGTACTCCACTTCTCGTCATATTATTGCTGTTTTCGTTTTTTTTTCCGATTCTTTGTATTTCCCTATATTTTTCTGTATTTTCCTTTTTGCATTTTCACCATACTTTTTAAATTTCATTATATTTCACTATATTTCACCCACCGTTTCAACTACGTCATAACATTTTATTTCTTTCTTCTTGAGAATGTACATTTGCAAATACAATCCCCACTAGCAGTGAGTTGAGAGCCTCCAATTGCCCGATGTTGTTGTTCTGTCGCGATAAGAGACAAAAATGTCTTAGTTGATGCCAATGAAGGTACCCAAGTCACGAGATATGCCACCGGATGACTTTGATGATTTCGGTATTTACTCCCCCCACTTTCTAAGGGCAAACAACAACAACGGACGAATCAGACAGATTCTCCACCTTCAAAGAGACGCAGACAACTTCCTACAACAGCTTCCACATCTAAGAAACAACAAATCCACACCGAACCACAGACAACTGTGAAGAAGAGTCACAAGGATCAAAAGGTTGCTCAAAAGCCTATTTTACAGAAGTCTGCTTCACCAAAGTTGAATGAACAAATGAATAGACCCCAAAACACCACAGTCCTACGTGATGTCCCTACTATATCCATGAAAGAGGAAATACAATTGCTAAGGAACGATTTTCAAGTTTTCAAGGAATCAGTTAAGTGATTTTAGTAACGAAACGAAAAAAAATTTGGTGTATTTACTTTACTGTTTCTAAACAAATTGAAATACTATTTTTGTTTAAATATTAGGTCATTGGTGAGTTCACAAGTGAGTTGTCAAAGCTCCGAACTTTCATGGATGACAACTTCAAGAAGCTATTTGAAGCAATCAAGGTGAACAATTCTGCGGACAAGGTAAATGTGTGAAATAGCAATTGAACTAATAGCTTTAGACTCTTATTGCGAAATACAATTTATATTAATTCATTTTTTTTATGTGAAGGTCGCCGATAGTGAGGCGCCCGGAGCATCAAACGATCTTTGGGATACAGTTAACGCTCAAGAAAACTTACGTCATGATTCTACCATTCAAACATCCCCTCCCAAACATGATGATGAGTCAATTAAGGTAAAATGAGTTTGTGACGTGAAATCCATCTTTAAATTTATGTTGTTGTGCATTGTATGCAAAAAAAAAAAGTATATGGTTGCCATGTTCCGGTCTTAAATTTTGAAGTTATGTTTTCCTCGGTATTTTCTATTTTACAAACTTTCGTATTTTTTATGGCGTTACGTTTGTATTTCTCGATACAATTGTCTATTTTACGATTTTTTTTTTTTTTTTTTTTTTTGTATTTATGTATTTCCACCCCTCACGTAATCAATCTAATCTCGACGCTATTCTTGTGTATTTAGTATTTCTCAAACCTTATATATTTATGTTATGATTATGTTTTACATTTTGATTTTTTCTTATTCAAAAGGTGTTGGACCAAAGTTATATGAGGAAGTTCCCGGAAATTGTAGTGACCGCCGAAAATTTAAGAGCGAGATACACGTAAAGCTTCATTTGAAGAGATTAATCGGACCGAACGAAGGAACTTTCAACTCAAAGAGGTAAATTTTACATTCAATCTTATAGATCTTTTCAAGATATCTTTATACTTAACATTTATTAATTTTTTTTTTTTTTTAGGGAATGGTCGCAAAGATGCTCATTGAGTTGCCTCTAGAAATTCGTGTACGAGGTTGGTGCGGGAATACAACCTGGGGACATCACCGATCATTCAATTTTAGAGACTCCATACAGTTCGATGAGAACATTACTAAGTCACAATGGTTGATCCACGACGAAATGTTACCAAGCCAAATAGGTTCGTCAGATTATCCGTGTTTCATCAAACGGTCACAAAGGATTTGTTATGCCAAAGTAATGTCCGTCGATAAAGGAATACAAGAGCCGATTGATTAATGCGGAAGTTGTAATTGCTCAACCGTATGTTATTCCAACTAGGATAGTCAAACCTAGTAAATACTTGACCACCTTACATGACCAATTACTCTCGCGTAAGCTTCTATTCAAACCCCACACCTTCCATATTTGAAAAGAAGCATCCATTTGTTGAAGATCCAATTAATGGCCGCGAAATACTTCGCTTATTCAACAATACCTAATTGGCTTGAACAGATCTACTTCAAAGGCATGATAAAAAGTATGTTTGAACATATTAACCTTTTTAATTTATATATTCATTCTTTCATCAAAGTAAATCGTTCAAAATGAAAATAACCGATTGTTGTTATTTAGAAAGGGTAAGGAAAGCCGTTACAAAAGAATAAGCAAGCTTTGGATCCGATGACATCAAGTTTGGCTTGATTTTGGTGTGTTACATGTCGATGACAAGCGGTTCTATCTTTTATCGATGAATGGCCGTCTTGGAATGATGAGGGTTATATTTCCCATTTCCTTTTTACCATATCTCTCTATATTTCTCTATATTTCTATATTTCTCGATATTCTTCCGTATATTTCTCTATATTTCCTCGTATCTTGATCGCATATTTTTTTCGAAGCTTATTTCATTTTTTTTACAAAGATCCATTAGACTAATTTCATTTTTTTTACAGCATATTGATGTTATCTTTTACTACTTTGAAGAAAGGCAAGTACGAAAAGGGAATGCGTATTCAAATTCACAGTTGGATCGTATGTTCTTCTCCAAAATTGATGAAATTCATCGTGCATATGCTAATCCGGGAGGGACAAGTAGTGTTGCCGGTTCGGAGAACGAAATATGAGTACATTAACGGGATGTAGGATCCGGCTAATGTGCCATGGCATACTGATTGATTGTGTTCTCATCCCCGTCAACATCAAAGAGGAAAATCACGGATCTTGATTATAGTGCCATTCATCGGCTGTGTATTCCTACTTTAAAAAAAAAAAAAAAATTCATTAAATCTGCATATCTCCCCGTATGTTCCTCGTATTTCTATCCTCTCAAGGTCCGTATGAAATTTAATTTACCAACTTTGTTAACAGTGATGTAATTTTCTTTTACGGCAAAGGCGTCACAGACATCACAACTCACACGAGCTTCCGGTCATGATCTTTACATTGTTAGAAGAGAAATACACAAGATAGCTACCCTATTGCCACATCATCTACATTTATCCGGATTTTTTATGAGGAAAAAAAAAGGCATCGATTGGATTAACCACCCATCATACACAGGCAAACAACTTGGTGATGACTTTCAAGTCATGTATGTGAACGATGTGCCACAACAAGACTGGGCAAGATGTATGTCTTTCAACATCGTAGTTCCATTTTTTTTTTTTTTAAATTCTCAATCCAATAATCATTTTTATTTTTTTATTTTTTTCGTGATCGTGTGTGTATGTTGCCGCATTTGCCGAATACTTTTTGTACTCGACGAGGCATTCCATCCGAAATTGACGCAAAACACTACGTAATAGATACGGGGCATTACTATGGGAATACGGATGGCAAAAGGTCGATTTTGAATGCGTTCGGTGACAATGAAGCGCCGCAGACTCGTTAGGGCTGCCATAGATTACAACGCGGTCGACACGGTAGTTGTTAATTAGTCCACTAGGTTTTAATGTTGAATCGATTTTCACAAGATCGTTTTTTTACCGACAATTTTCTTTGACAAAATCGATTTAATGTAAGATTTTGTTGTGTTGTTTTGTAAAGAATTGACAAATGGCGGTGTTTTTTCATCAATGACTTAACTAATTTCTTTCACTACTATTTTTTGTTTAAGGCACCCATATTATTTATCGTTTAATGAAAAACGAAATGTGTATTTTCAATATATTCCAATGTTATATAACCACTCTTCAATTCGACAAATTATTCCAGGTGAACTGGAATACTCTTACACTTTCGGTATTTCAGTCTTCGATATTTCGATTTTTGGGGAATAAAAGTAAAAAATTCGGTACTTAGATTTCGGTATTTATAAATATACTGTTCGGTATTTCAGAAAATTCCGAATACCTAAATAAATGGGCAACTTACAAAAACAGCTACCTTTTAATAGCTTCTAACAATTTATAGCTACTTTTCTATATTTACAAATCGTAGCTAGTTTTTGTTGTATTTAGTTGTATTTCGCGTTTTGAAATATGATAATACTGCGAAAATACAAAACTGGGAGAGTTCACATTTTTTTGAAATATCCTAAATACAAAATGCGCAGTAAAAATGGTACGTATTTATGGAACAGATTCTCTTCTTTCATTTAAATGGTAAGTCAAATTAAATCAACCATGTATGACGCATAACTCGTCGGTTCCATAACAACCCACGTTTCTCTCTCCAAATTACTCCATTCCAAACTTTTAGAAATACTTCCAAATACGTAAAAAAATATACACCGAAATACAATGAAATATGGTTTATTGTTTAAGAAATATAAAATTGTAGTATGTGTATGTACAATGGAATACAATGAAATATATCGTAAATCGTTTTAAATTAGAAATACATTGAAATACAACGAAATATATTAGAAACTATTTCATAAATTAGAAATACAAAATGCAGAATTACATTGAGATACAGTGAAATACAAAAATCGTGAAAATAAAGTGGAGCAAAAATAGGTTCTACACAAAAAAAAATAAAAAAAAAATGATAAATACAGTGAAATATAGTGAAATAATACACTGAAATATACTGAAACATTTTATCAAACACTTGGTGGGCGTGAAGCTCCACAACTCTCATCAATGGTGTTTCTACAACTTCCACACCTAACTACGTATTCACCAAAATCCAAGAAGAAGAAAAATTAACATCTTTGAGAACAATTCTCCTTTATCATGCCCTTAATTTTCTCTATCCTACATGTGCCAACTCGAGCTTCGACTCTTTTAGTGTCTTCCGTAGATTGCAACAAGTTGGGCTTTTAAAGCAAAAATTGACATGGAGCACTTGAGCAATCCATCTAGTTTAATGGGACTTTGTCATCCGAATTGGCTCCCTCAACCCCAATTCCCTTACCCAACCGGTTTTCGAATTTGTAAACTTTCCCGTTGATCAAGACATCCATGTTCTTCTTATTTTACTCGTTGTCCTCCTTTATTCGTTACCTACACCGTGTGGGTAACGATTAAGGAAGATAGAATCGTGCTAATAATGATGATAGATAATGGCCGTATAATACGGTTGACAATATTGAAGATGGGAGAGAAATTAATTTGAAAAGATAATGGGAGTTAGTTATTGGGAACATACAGAAAGTTTAGTAGGAAATACGTAGACGCTTGTAGATCGATTCTATAACCGGTAATTTTGAAATTAATTTAAAATTACTAAAAAAATAAATAAAATAAAATTATTATTAATAAATAAAGTTTAGAAGTAGTTATTCAAAGAAATTTTCCTAAATAAATACCAATATAAGCCCATTGTATTAAATTACATAATTACTAGTCCAGCCCAATAGCCAATAGGCCTACCCATCAGTTCACTTCACACGAATCACACCTAAAAAAATCCCTGATCGACCTAAACTCACTTCACACCTAATAACCTAAAAATTAAAATCCCTAATCGACCTACCACAGATACAAAAGCTCTTGTCAGTTGTCCCTCCAATTCTCACTTTTACAATTTCAAAGTACTATATTCCTCCATTGCTCTTGTAAATCTTTACTCATTTAGGTAATCTTTTAATGTTTATATATATTAGTCATTCGGTTCGATCAGTCCTTGCATAAGTCTGGTGCTTGAAAGCATTTTTGCATTTAGCTAGGTACAATGAAGTGCATTTTTGCATCCACTGTTAGGGGTATTACTGTGGATTTCGACTTTAATAGGGTATTACCGAATACCGTACCGAATCAAAGTTTGATTTAGCGATTACCGAATAACCGAATCGAAGTTTGAAAGTTTGGTATTTGGTATCTACTTTTAATTACCAATGACCGAATTATCGGATCCGAACTTTAAAAATACCGAATCGAATACCGAACGCCCACCCCTACTTGCACTATAGGGATCTTTGAACGAACACATTGCAAGAAGACGAAAAAGCGGAAAATTAGCGCCAAGTTAAAAATTGGTTACAAGTTAAAGTACTTTGAAAATATTTGATTATAACTTAAATATATTTGGTAAAATTCAACTGAAGAAATTGTGCGTTTCCGAAAACCCAGCCTATACAAAGAGCTCTTTTCAGCCCCTCTCCTAACAAGTGAAAGTTGCTGGCAGTATTTAACTTTGTCTTTAATAATCAAACTCATGCCTAGCGAATCATAAGTTCAAATGAAAAAGTCATACAGAGCATTACTTATAAAATATTATGATGCAAAAGGTGTTTTATTACGAGGGACGAAAATTAAAGGCCAGCACAAAATAGGTACAAACGTGCAAATTGTACAAGAATTATTGGGCTTATACCTTGGCCCCATTTATAGTATAATCAACCCAAACCCAAACATTCTCGTATCAACTAACACCATAATTTACTTGATTTTCAGTTGTTACCATTATTATAACCAAATATAAAGCTCGAGCAGTTTTTGGGGCACAACAATGGCAACCGTAACAATGGCTGAACAACAAAAGAAACGAACAATGGAAGCATTAGAACGAAGATTTGCTCAAGCAAAAGCTGAAGTTCATCAACAACAACACAAAAACAAGAAATTCACTGTTACTACAACAACAAAAACACCTGTTCAAAACAACGTTAAACTTACTCCTCAGACTATCAATTCTTCACCTTCACCTCTCAAATCAATTGCAACTTCTACTGCCACGTCATCCAAAAAAGGTTCATATTTTTACCTTTTCCTCTGTTCCAATTTGTCTGAAGGTTGACCAATTTGGAGTCAAATAACTTTTTGTTTGACTTAATTTTAAACATATAGATTCTTCGAGTATTTTAGAATAAAATTTACATATTTGAAAACTACATAAAAAAATATTAATTGCAGTCAAAGAAATAGCTGTTTGACTCCTAAACTGGTCAACCTTATTTATCAATCAACTATGCATCAATTTCAAATTCGTTGCGGTTAGCTACATGAATCCTCTATACTCGTTCTATGTACTCCCTCTGTCCCGATTTATGTGTCACTTTTCGCTTCTCGAGAGTCAATTTGACTAAACTTTGAAGCTGAATTAGATTAGATTAGCTTAATATTTTAAAATTAAAATTTTATGTATTTGAAAACTAGGTGAAAAGTACTGCAATTTTAACTTTTCTCATACCAATTTAGTGAAAAAATACGTCATAAAATGTTGGTCAAAGTTCATGTAGTTTGTATATGGGGAAACGAAAAGTTGCCGCATAAATTGGGACAGAGGGAGTATATCAGTAGTAGGATTCTTCATAATTATGTTTTATGCCTGGGCATGAACTTAGTGCAAATAATCTTTACCCCGACTTTGAACTTACTATGCTCTGCGGATTAGGTGGAATTATGTTCACTTTTGTGTTGGTTGTTAAAAAAAATTTCAGTTTTAATGTGAGCAACTAATTTGTTTGGGTTCACCTTGAACTTACTATGCTCTAGGTTTAACGTTAGCAGTGATTGATGCGTATTTATCCGAGATTAGCTAAAACTGGTTTTGATCTTTCTTCTCAGTTAATGCTAGTATTATCTCTTACTATTTGGTGTGTTTGATTTTATAGGATGAACTTTAATTACTAAAGAAAATGATATTCTCATATTTATATAGATGGATAAAGTGAGGGAAGGAAAAGAAAGAGGAAAAGTAGTGAGGGTTTTCAGGAACCGATTTTGGTTGCAACAGTTTAGAAAATTGCATTTGTGTTTGATTAAAATCCTCTTCATCTGCTCACTGTATTGCTACCGTTCGTCAGTGTATCACTTCCTAATCTTAGTGTCAGTCATTCACTTCAACTTATTCAAACTCAACCTAGTGTGCTTCCAGATTTTCCTCAGAGCCTACATTAGTTGTCTTCAGTAGTGAAATCCAACACCAGAACAGCTTGCTGATGTTGACCTTGATGTCCTATTTTAAAAAAGAAAGAAACAGACTTGCAATTACCTATGTTTAGTTCTTTCTCATTGATTGGAGCTGCGTCTTTAAATTCTAAATGTAATTGGAACTGGTGTTTCAAAAGAAAGTAGTTGCAATTGCATTATGATTCACTGTGTAACTGCCAGAAAATCATACGTGGAGAAGAAAACATATTTTTGTGTGCAGAAGATATTGTGTTAGTTTGTGTTTTTCTATGGCAGAAAAACAAAATGAGGGAATTTGTTTTGTTGGATTCTTTTAAAGGGGTAAAGTCCCTCCGAGATAGAAAATAAGCTTTTGATAGAGCAAATTGTGTCAAGGCACCGATGATCAACCAAACCAATATGTTAAATCCAAAAATCACACCAATTGGTAAACCACCAAAGTTCTGACCAAATTTCAGATATAGAAACCAAAACTGCGTGGAGTGGCATTGCCAAAGGTAGTATATTTACCTTCTCTTAGGAAAAGCAAAACTTTGCAATTGCATACTTAACATCAATAACCATATGGACTAATGACATCCTCAATCTTTAGATTAATCTTAAAACCTGAGCTGCAAGAAAACTCTTCTATTGCTCCCCAATCAGTGTGTTAAAGACATTTTGTTCGCTCGTGTTATTTGTGCCAAGATCATTGCATTCTATTCCACAACAAGAATTGTTTTCCTTAATATGCTGAGATATAACAGCATATAGAATTTCAATGGGTTTGAGACCACTATTCTCAGCAAGTGCCATTGGGATAAAACCAAAGCATCTGCAAATGCCCTGATAGTATACTGCTCAACTCCTGGGTCTTTATCAACTGTTGCTTCCACAGCAATTGAGTAGAAGATCACTGCTGAACCACCACTATATACAATAGAATTGTTGCGAATAAGATTTCTAGCCACACACAAAGCATCATGGATACTATGTTTTGTCTCCATTGTCATCATCTTGTTGCCACCACGGATAAATATTGTCACAGCCTTGAATTTGCACAATGTGTAATATATGTCTTTCTGTCCTGACAAGCTTTTAATGGTCAACTCTTGAAACCTCTGCACAATTCGCCCACCCGTAGCAATTGCTATCAGCTCCAACCTATGTTGCTCGGACTCTCCAAAAATGTTGCCGCACCCATGTCGGATTATTCAAAATTGCACTACTTCTGGAGCATCCGACACACTCTCATCGACATTTCTAAAGAGTCCGAGCAACATTGGCTCCAACTCCACACCACCTACCCATCTAACAGCAGGAAATTTCTATGCATTAGTAAGTAGCTTGCTTTGTCATCAAAATCCCACTGGCAAATACCTAAAGTGGCACCAACCTCCTTGCCTTTCTGAACCATGTCATCAAAGTACTGCTGCTCATGTTGGCGTAAAGTTTGAAAATTTTCCACGGTATCAATGTCAACCTTATGCTTTATCTTTGGTTTTTGGAGGTTCAACAGGACAAGTCAAAACGGCATCCTCATTTTGCTTTTGCATCTGAAGATTAGTCATATCTTTGTCAACTACAATTCCATAAATTAGCTGTCTATCCTCCCACCAACTTTTTCCTCAACTTTGATTAAGTCCAAATTAACGTCCGTCCTCTCTAAATCTGCAACAGCTATAACTGCTTTGCCAGCAATCTCAGCCATGCTACGGTTGCATCTGTTTGCAATCTTAGATGACTAAGTAGTCAACTAGTCATGCAGGTTTGAATCAATGCTCAAACTCATTCACATCAAATTCAAACTTCTGTTCGATATGGCCCAAATGCCTAACTGCTATCCTTGAGCCATTTCATATCCTTGTGTCATTCGAATAGGGTGTATACCACGTTCCAACAACTTCTCTGCTTGTTCTAGAAGTGCCCTAGCCATGAGCCCATGAAAGCTACTCCAGTAGTTCCATCACCATTTCATAATGTTGACTTTGTGACAACTGCACCATCAATTTTGCAATCTGACTGTCAACATTCATCTGCTCCAAGATGGTTTTGCAATCATTTCTGATTCTGAAGCGTCTTGCCCATGCCCTTAGGACCAAGAGAAGTGGGAGAAGGTGAGCTATGTCTTTTCCAGCGAAAATGATGGCTTTTTGTGCATCAAGGCCTCTTAATCTAGCTTTCGGTTCTTGTTCCTTGATAATTAAGAATGGCGTACCAAACTCATCGAATGCCAATGCCATTGCTCTCTTTCTCTCTGCACCAGATCCTCAATGAGATGATCCTCAATGGGATCAGGTGCGATGGAGTCTAGAGTGAATCTGTAGTCTGTCTAGAAGGTTTCAAAATCCTAAGTTCAGTTCAGTGCCAAACCCTTTGGTTTTCCTTCTTTTTATTCTCTTTCATATCTGTAGTTAACTTTTGGCATCCAAAAACTGTGTAACACAGTTGCCATTTTCCAGGAACGTGAGTTAAACATTTTAATGTGGTTCTGTCTTGATTTCATTCTTGTGATTCTCTCTTTTGATTTATCTTCATTCAAACATTTTTCTGGTTTATTTGTAGGCTATTTATCTTTTTCTGGCCATACATCTGCTCAAGGTACAACCTTTCTTCTATATGCTTCTCTTGCATTCTTATCTAAACATGAGACTAATCTAGGATGCTAAATTTCATCCTGCTACATAGATGTTGAATTGAATAATCCAGCATACCTCAAGCTCTCCCATTCAGTAGACGAGAATCTCCTGAAAATTAATACTGAGGTAAGAATACACGTGAACAAAATAATGCTTCAAGAATGTGCTCTATTAATTAATAGCTTCTCTATTACTCATCCCCTTTGTTGCAGATTCCTGGTAAAGACACGACTGTTAACGATATTTTGCATGATCTTCTCCAACATGGTGATTCAGCCCAGAAATATATGCAGGGGTCAAAAAATGTGAAAGTTGATAACTGGATTCTTCTTGATAATGTTGTACAAAAAAGCAGCATTGCTACTGGAGCTCGTATTCGGGCTATGGAGAGACAGTCAAAGAGATCTAAGAGACATATGTCCATAAAGCAACATAAGAAGTTGGGATCATTGGATTTGCCTCAAGAATTCCATAAGTGAGTTGCGTCTACTTTTTTGAGTAAAAGAGTTTTAGCTTGCCTTTTTAAAACTTTCTGCCCTTCTTAGTGAGGAATTATATGTAGTTTTCGAACTTACTACAGTGTACTGCGGTTCATTTTTTCTTCTGTTTGACTAGATGAGTCTGACTATTTTGGAAGTTGAACTTTGAACTTTGAAGTCTCATGGTGGTTTGCAGATTTAATTGTGGTGTGATTATTTATTTATTTTAATATGGTGAACTTTTGTTATTAAAAAAAATATATATATATTTAAAGATTTTTTTGTTTCTCTTAACAAGAGCGATCACATGAAAAGGTCATCTTACAGAGAATAATTTACACAATTTATTTTTCGTCTAAAAAAACTGGTGTGAATTATTCTCGGTAAGATTACCTTTTCATGTGATGGTCTTGATTAAGAGATTAATGGCTACACTGAATCTCATGTGGCATGTGATATCTGTCTCTTCTATCGGCTGTGGTAATTATTCTTTTATTTAGCGTTAAAGGTATTTTATTGAATGACCCACAACCAGAAGGTGCTGTGAGTATTTACGAGTAGCAATATTACATATTGTGTAATGAGCTAAAAAAAAATCTCATGGCCTCCATATCATTTGATCTGCTGAGGACAAAAGATGAATAGGCTGCTATTACTTCTCCCTTATGTTGATTACAATACATATTGCTTATCTAGAATGTCAAATCCCAAAATGGATATCTTACACCATGTGGTTCTTCTGCATAAAATTCAATTGCTAAGTGAACAAATTCAGCTGTCTACTTTTTTTTTTGATAAGGTAAGATTTAAATTCAGCTGTCTACTTATTTGACTTTTAGCTATATTTTTCATCTAGGTTTCTAGGGACAGAGCTACTTTTTAGACGCTTCACCTTGTTCAGCAGTGAAAGATTGTACTTTTGTGGGCCTTGCGTACTGTGGGGTCACATAGAGCCAAATATTCCTAGATACTTACAGTTGATGATACCTCATGGATATTATATTCTTACAACTTTTTATATGCATGTTGTTCTTATTTTGACTAGTTAAGTTCCCTGCTAAGCTTTGTTCTTTTATAGGTTAGGTGTTCCTCCCTCAACCCCCCCTCTTTTCTGTTCTTTTTTCCTTTTTAATGTAATGTGTGTACGTGACTCTCTTATGTGGATTTTTCTGCAGCTATAACATCTTCAAGCCAATGCACGATAAGTGGAAAGACTACGTAACAAAACTCCTGAAAAATATTGGGTTGGCTTTTTGTTTCCTCGCTTTTATTTTTATTTTTTTATGGTTCAATTTTTTAAAAAAGAAGCTTTTTCTCTGGTGATCCAACTAAACAATTTGTATGTCTCTCTCACCTGCAGTATTGGCCTTGCAGGAAAAATCAGTTATCACAATGTCTCCTTAATGCAGACTTACATGGTGCACTAATTCTAGGTTAAGTATAAAACGCATCTCCTTTTTAACTCTTTTAGGTAGACCCTTCAAAACTATTACAAGGAAAGGCTATATTATTACTCGCTGATTCTGTCCTGTCATTAATGTTTTACAAGGACCTAAGCATTCTTTGTGATGAGCTAAATTGCGAGAAGCAGTTATCGATATCTAAAGCCTGAAGAATTGAACTTTGACAGAGAAAATTTTCACAGTGTTTATCTCTTGCACAGTGGCCCATGCTCACAGATAATATAACATCTTTGTTTCTGAAACATTGTGGCATTTATTTGTTGCAGTTGTTCAGTGCAAAATAGCAGGCTTAATTGGTGTACGTGGTATCATGATTCGTGAGACCGTAGAAACATTTAGAATAATCACAGAAGACAACAAATTCCAAGGTTTGTCCTGTTCAACTTAGAGTTTCATTGATAGCTATAGGAGCCTATAAGTAGCAAATATATGTCCATTGCAATCTACTTTCACTAGCCCTGATGCCAGAAATAGAACAGATTATGATGCTTGCTTGCTTCTCTCTTTTTTTATTTTTTTTTAATTTTTTTTTTATTTTTATTTCCTTTTGCTTTCTTGGTTGAGTGATTTTTGCTGGTGCCACTCTCCTTGATGACCAATGAATTTTACCACTAAGTGAGGCATTATTTTCAATTTTTGTTAGTTTTCATTTCTACTCATGCCATCCAATTTCTTAGCTTTAAAAGATCATATTTCAACTTTGAATCCAAAGGAAATTGGCACCTTAGCCGTTTTGCTATTGTTCTAAAAGAAATCTTTGGGGAATAATGATCCTTTCCGACTCTCCTTCTGGGAACTATACCTCAGTGTAGGCTCATTTGGTAAATACTCTCTCCAACCTTATCCTTATTTCAATTTTTTTTTTTTTTTTGTTTGATAAGGTAAAGTTTTATTCAAAAGCAGTATCAAGATGATACTGCGAAAGTACAAAGAAAATGCAGGCTAGATTACATTAGAAACCTAAGTAGTCTAGCATGTCATCTAAATTCATCACAACATTTCCATCTTTCCAATAGTACACGTTGTGCATACAACTATATTTCACAGGCTGCAACTGCTGCTTTTTGCCGTTGAAGCACCTCTTATTCCTTTCTATCCATATAGTCCAAGCTATGCTAAGAGGAATGGCGCTCCATATCTTCTTTAGGGATGCATCTGGACATGCAGCTTCCCAACACTGTAACACACCTCTGAATGTCATTGGACTTGTCCAATGAATGCCAAAGTTAGCAATGAACATGGACCACACCTGCTGGGTAAATTCACAATGCACAAAAATATGATTCACCGATTTGCTAGCTTTTCCACACAAGTAGCATCTGCTGCTCATTTTCCAACCCCTTCTCTTCAGATTTTCTAGTGTTAGACATGCTTCATGAGACACAAGCCAACCAAAGAAGGCAACTTTTGTTGGGACTGTGGTCTTCCAGATCATCCTCCAAGGCCAATTTTGTCTGTGCACTGGCTGAGAGGAATTTAGAATTTTATAGAAAGATCTGACAGTAAAAGAACCCTTTTTACTCGCTTCCCAGATTTGGCTATCTTCTCTATTTGGGACTAACACAACTGATTGCATCTTCTGAATAAATAAATCAACTTCTTGCATTTCTCTGTCAAAGAGATAAGTTCCATCCTGAATTAGTAAATATATCTGCTAAGAGGACTTCTGGATTATATGCCAATCTGTACAAATTGGGAAATTGATTTTTCAGCAAACCACAACTATCCCAATTATCTTCCCAAAGGCTAATCTTTTTTCCATTCCTGATCCTTAAAACAACGTACTTGTTGAATTCCCCCATAGAGTGGAAATCTGTCTCCAAACAGCAACTCCATATGGAGTCTTTACTGCTTTAGGTGCCCAAAAACCCTCTTTTCCATAAATCACCTCTACCACTTCTTTCCATGAACTTTTATCCCATCATTTAACCTCCATAGCCATTTACATAACAAGCTTTGATTTTGAGCTCTGAGATTTCTAATTCCCAGACCCCTTTCCTTTTTATGTTTTGTCACGATGCTCCACTTTACTAAATGAAATTTCCTCCTTTCTGCGTTGCCTTCTGATTTTATCCACTTTTTTCTCAAGACTGGCTGGAATAGGAATCAGAGACATTAGATATGTTGGGATGCCATCGAGGACACTATTTACCAATGTCAATCTGCCCCCAAAAGATAAGTATTGTTGCTTCCAAAGAACCAACTTCTTTTCACACTTCTCTATCACTCCATTCCATACGGATTCGTCTTTGAATTTTGCACCTAAAGGTAATCCCAAGTAACTGGTAGGAAACTTTTCAACTTTGCAGCCCATGATATTAGCCTGCCAGCACATTTACATCAGTTTCAACATTCAAAGAAAACATTGAGCTCTTCGTCAGGTTGATTTTCAATCCAGTAACAGCTTCAAATGCCAACACCACCACCACCACCCTCGAGTGTAGCTCTTGTTCTATTTCAGCCCCACACATCAACAGTGTATCATCAGCATAAAGACTATGAGAAACTTCTATACAATTTCCGGAGCGACCCTCCAGTTTAAAGCCTTCCATCCATCCACTCCTCACAGTAGTATTAATCATCTGACTTAGCGCCTCCATAACTAAAAGAAACAGATAGGAGAAAGAGGGTCCCCTTGCCTCAGGCCTCTTTGGGAGCTAAAATAACCTACTGGACTACCATTAATAAGAACAGAAAACTTATTAGTGGAAACACAAAATTTTATCCATTGAATCCACCAGTCTCCAAAGTTCATCTTTTCCAGCAACTTCAGCAAACAATGCCAGCTGACATGATCATAAGCCTTTTCCAAATCTAATTTGAACATAATTCCTTGTAATTTCTTTTTACAGTAGTAATCAATGCACTCGATAACCAGCAGTGCTGCATCTGCTATTTGTCTCTTGCTCAAAAAGGCATTCTGATTTTCAGAAATCAGCTTGCTTATTTCAACTTTCTTAGTTCTTTCTCTTTTCATTAAGCTGTGACTTGTGAGTTGTCACCCATGCTGTCATTGCAACCTGGAACTTTTACTTGATACACCTTGTTTTGTACTTTGGTTTATATTCTGCAAAATATTGTATAGATAAGCTGGTTCTTAGTATGTTATAGACATTTCAGAGGCTTGCTAAGTCTATAGTTCCAAAACTCGGCTGCATCCATCCTCAAGAGTGTCTACTATACATTGATATGGAGCAGTAACCTTTAATCCGTCAGTTACTGTTTTTAATGAATGAGCATTTTCTTAGTAGGCTATATTGGAATATAACGCTTGAATCATAATCCAGCAGCTAACTTCGACCTCTTATGTGAAAATCTTGAACCAAGCTAAGAAAAAACTACTTTTCTTCTATGTTGCTCGGACTCTCTAAAAATGCTGTCTGTCATGTCGGATCCTCCAAAATGCACTACTTTTGGATGATCCTATACGCACTCGGTGACATTTTTGAAGAGTCCGAGCAACATAGCTTCTCTTTCTCTTTTCGATTTAGGAAAAGGGGATGGGGCAAGAATGCAGAAGTTCTTGTTAATACTTGTCTTTTTCACTGTCTTGTTCTCATCTTATTGCTTATCTGAATTGCAGTTGTACCAAAAAAGCTTTCTGTATTTATGCTACAAGTGGACTGCTGGAAAGTTACATTGCTTGGAGACAAACTAATGTCAAGAAACATGATTACATGATATAGTTAAAATGGATATTTATCATATAAGAAACTTCTTGGCATTTCTTGAGGTGAGTGGCTCTATTCACGTCTAAAAATGTTGCCACAAGCTCTAGTTATGATTAAACATCCTTCTTGGCTCTTGCAGTATCTTACAGATGAAGAATGACTCCAATAGCTGTATTATTGCTTGGAAGATCACGTGGCCTGGGTTTCATTCTTTTAGCCGAGGCTGATCAAAAGAAAGACTACGTTGGGCTTACAGTGGGAGAATAAAGGCGGCATTTAAGGGGGTACTTAGTTTTTGAAATTTGAGTACGGTGTTGGAATTGAAAGCATCTCTGTTAGGTACTTTTCCCCTCAGTGATAAAAATCGATGCAACAGTTCTATATTTTTTTTTGACATACTGTTCAAGGACTCCACATTGTGGGATTTCACTGGGTATGTTGTTGTTGTGTACTCAAGGAGCATATCTGTTGCTGCAACAGAATTTCTTTTGCAAAATTTTGATATTCCTTGTGTCATTTAGAGTTGCACAGTTAACTTTTATTCAGAAAGAGATATTTATCATATTGATTTTACTGTTAAAAGAAAGGACCCAGAGTTTCTTGAAGAAAGCTTCTCTTCTTGCATTTGGCTTTGTATTCAACTATTCATACATAGTTGGTATAAATAATTGAAGTTGAAAATCTGAAAGACCAGAGACTTTCACATGCTTAGAAGGGTATGTGAGCAGAGTTTCACTTTCCTGCCTGAAGAAAAATTCATATATGTGCTTAGATGAAAGAAACATTATGAATTGGTATGAAGATTTTTAAGTCTCTCTCTTTCTCAGAAAGGTTTGTGTAATTCTATGTTTGAAAGGTTCACTTTGGCCGTCGCCACAGAGGCACAGAGTTCTTATGTACACTCCCATGGGATAAGCGTTGAAGTTCGGTGATGTTTGATAAGTGTGGGAAGTCGGTAGTATATTTGATGATTGAAAGACCTATCGATTTGCATTAACTTCCTGTGGCTAATAGTGGGAATTATAATGTAATTGCATTCTGTGGAATCCATCAACCAGACAACATAAAGTTCTTTCATATCCTCGAATAATACGGAAAGATGGACTTCTGTTGGCCTGTTTTGTGGCTCACTGATGATGACTAAATCATGCTCATGTTTGAACTCTTCTAAGTCGTGTGTCACAAATTATAATTTTTCTATGATCATAGTTTTGTGGCTCACTGATGATGACTAAATCATGCTCATGTTTGAACTCTTCTAAGTCGTGTGTCACAAATTATAATTTTTCTATGATCATAGATAAGGATAACCCTTGTTTCATGAGCTAACTTTTGGAGTTTAGAGTTAAAGACTCAAAGTCTGGTCCCAAGATAGCGCGAAATTAAACTTGCCGCGAATTTTTTTTTTAAATTTTTTAAAATTTTTTTTTTGGTTCATTTAACAGATACAAAGTCCGAAGGGCACTCCGCGCAAAAAAATGAAGTACCTGAACATTGATTTACAAATTTTTGGTTATATTTAGAATGTTTAGAAATAGCCGCATTCTTAAAAAGATAGCCTACATATGATATGGTTCATTGACACTTATGACCTTATTTTGTGCTGGTCTTTAGTTATTGTCCTTCATAATAATTAATTTTTTCATTGGGCATTAATTTATATTTTTGCATCATAATATTCACAAGTTATGCCCAGTATGAATTTTGCCCTTAAAAGAACTTTTCAATTGCTAAAGGGTAAAAATTATAGGCCAGCGCATTTTAAGGACAAGTCGTGCAATTTCTTCATATGCATAATATTTTGACTAAAGACTAAATATTTTTGACGGAGCGGCCAACTAGGTAAGTTTCCTAATGGAAGTAGTAAGTGCGAAATAAGGTTTACAATTACGTAAATTCTAAAATGCTCACTTATCTGATCTCTAAATACATTTTAAATGGTCCCTACTGAACAAAAAGTGTACAGGTAACAATTTTCACAGTTTCAAAATAGAACAAATGATCACTCATAAATCGATCAACTCTAAACAAAAAGCTTAAAGGTAACAAAAGTTGAACTCATTAACTTAAAATTCTGAATCTGTCGTTGCGTGTAAGTTACGAGTTACACATCGACTCTAATTAGAATTGAACATTCACACACTGAATTGCACAGTCATAGAATGTATGGAAAGAAAAGAACAATTCTAAAATGAAGAAAACGGTTGAAACTTATGTCGTTTGAATTCTCCGTATTCGTGTTGGATCATTAAAAAAATGCACTATTTTTGGAGAATCCAACACACACCAATCAACATTTTTAAAAAGTCTCTGCAACATAGGTTACAAGTCATGTGTCATACTTTTGGTCTTTATATATATTAAGAAAAGCTATATATGATAACAAAGCAAGGCAATATAGCCCTTGGATTCAAAATAATAACCTCTCCATTGTTTTCTCCTCTCAATTTTCCAATCACCCTTGAAACTATAATAGCCTTCTTTGAAACTCCATCTCCAAATTGCTTAACAACTTTTCTATGTGCACTCCAACTACTAGTAGAAAATGATTCAAACCAATTAGTTTTCTCATGAATTCCATAATATTGGCCTATGATTTTGCACGCACCACATGTTTTCGTGCTACAAATTCTTGGAGACTTGTCAAGGCCTAACGAACAAGTAACCGTTGCACCATAGTAGAAAACTCTCTCTACTTGTCTTTTACTTGAACTTCTCGTGGATCTTGAATTCGTCACCATCTTCTTGCATTCTTCAAAATTTTCACTAATCTTTTCGCTATGATTCACTTTCAAGATTTTTTCAATTTTGTATCCAACTCCATGCTTCCATCCCGAGCGAAAAATCGCTTCCACTATGGTTTTTGAAGGATTCCCTTCAACAATCTCGTCTAAGAGCTTAAGCGGTTTGTGCACATTCAATCTTGGAGAGTCACAAATGTTGGAACAAGATTTGAAATTTAACCTCTTTCTTGATTTTGAAATCCCTTTGTTTTCAAGTGGATTTGAAGGATTTTTTTCTCTTTTTGGAGAATTAGTTGAACTTGGATTTGGCTTGAAGCATCTAATTGTAGAACTTGGATGACAAGCAAGAATTGCTAGAGATGTCATTAAGAGACATTTTTCAGACATTTTTTAGTCTCTTTTTTGGTATTAGGATGATGCTTAATGTATAGTTTATTTCAAAAGGGCTAAGGAAATCTCCATATTAATGATCAAAATCAAGAAATATATTCACTGTGATATTTTTTACTGTAGTGCTTTTATACTATGGAGATTCAAAACTAATGAGGTGTAAAGTAAAGATTAGAAATGATTTTTACCTTGCTAAGATTCCTTTTTTTATCTTCAATTATGATGATTGTACGTAACCATTCAGATAGCCTAACATGGTCTACAAAAGGAAATTTATGGGGCCGGCCCTCGTTAATAACCACAGATTCTAATCCGTAACTTTGGGATTCTAATGAGTTAGATTTTATTCTGATATCTGTCATTTGGATACATCTATAAAAAAAAATTAATTAAATCTTTTCCATTGTATCAAATAAAATAAAATCAAATATAAAGATTACCCCCAAATTATCTAATCAAAGTAAGGGAAAAAAATCGAATATCTAAGTCGTTATGTTTTCAATTAGTTGTCATGATCCAATTAATTTGATACAATAGTGCGCGATCTTTTACGATAGATAAACAACAAAATATGTCCTTAAAGGTGAAAGATCCGTAGGCGGTAGAAATAGCACTCACTGATCACTTTTTGTGTTCTGTCATTGTAAAATAATCACTATCATGAAGTTTCAAATTCCACAAGTACAACTCCAGGATAATGTAATAGAGTTCCACCTAACCAAAAATTGGCTATTTTCCGATCATAGGGACTAGAAGATGGCTATATGTGAATTTTACCCGAAAGCTCCTCCATGTTTAAATTATCTCTATTGGAGGTTTTAATTAAAGGACATATTAATGCCCACTTTATTCTTTCTATTTCCTCCTTTTTCATGTTAAAAATTCAAAGTTGGTGAGGTATCAATGATCAACTTGTAACATTCCATATATCCAAATTAGGTATGAATGTGTTAAATGAGTGTTAGCGTGGCATTTTGGCCATATGAAGTCCCAACGGGATGAGTTTGGGTGGAAATAGTTGTTTTGGAATCAAGACGGATAGTGAGGTGCATAACATTCGATAGAATCGACTAAGTTTATGGAAGGTCTGTTTTCTATCCTAATTTCGTGAAAATCTGTTAGGTATTTGAGAAAACTTAAAACATGAAAGTTGTAGCCCTTTGAAATCCTTTCCAACGATATATTGTGGAGCACAAACAGAGCTCTGTACAAAAAGTTATGCCCATTTTATCGAAGCGCGCACGGCAGGCACCAAAACGAGCTCGGAGCTCGCTGAGCGAGGGCCAAAGACAAGTTTAAGCTGGCCCTGGAGCTCGCGAGGCGAGGCGAGGCCCAGAGCGAGGGGGGAGCTCGCTCAGCGAGCCAAGGGGTACTTCGCCCTAGCCTATAAAAGCGACCTTTAAATGATTTTATGCCATTTTTGACGTTCCAACTTCGTTCTAAAGCCCTAAACAGCCGTTTCTCTCCTCTCCTCATCCTCCGACGCCAAGGTAAGATCGCTCTAACAATTCCTAAGTAATTCTAACATTAATTCATGATTAGTAACATGATTCTTCAACCAAAACATAGGATTTCCAAGGTAAATCCTAGTGATTCAAAGCTAGAGTTTTGGTGTTCTAAGTCAGAGAAGTAGTTTAGTTTGTTAGATTGGAGCGATTACAGGTATGTAAGGCTAACTATCTACGTGTGAGAATGTTATTGATCTTCCCCACGCCTCGTTCTTCATGATTATTACGAGTTGCATCAGAAATAGAGATTATGCCTTAATTCATGAAAAGTTCAGAACTTCTATCCTTTGAGAAAAAAGTTTCGTAGTTGTTCATGATTATCATTCTGAATATTGTGAACTCAGTACGTAATCAATATAGACTCGTGTTTGCTATCCCATGAGTCTCAGTCATGAAAACTCAATATGCTTATAAACAATTAATGCTTTAAACTCCATAACCAGTTCTTGAATACATGTCTCAGCATAGAAATGTTCAGTATTCCAGTGTTATGCATTACAGTATGATTTTCAGTTCCTTAATATAAGTTGATGAATGTTGAACACCTGTATCTTTGCTCGAGGGCACAGTCTTATGTATACGTATACTTGGCTGAGGCCACCGACTGATGCACATACTTGGCTGAGGCCACATACTTGTGCACTTATACTTGGCTAAGGCCATAGCTGGATGCACTTACTTGGGCCTTAGGCTACATATTTGAGCACTTATTCTTGGCCAAGGCCATAGATTATAAATCAAGTAAAACAGGTGATTCATATTCAGAACAGGGAGTACCCATTTACTTTACTTCTTTTGTTTAGTTCAATTATCAGTTTCAGATTATATATACATGTTTATTGATTTGGGTTGCCCTTTCCCGAGCACCCCACTTACAGTTCTTTCATTCAGTTGTTTTACATACCAGTACAATTCAAATGTACTGACGTCCCTTTTGCCCGGGGTCTGCATTTCATGATACAAGTATTGATTTACAGGATGACGGATAGGCTCGCTAGGTTTCTCGTATCAGCTGCTCGGTGAGCCCCAGTTCTTTCGGGGCATTATCCTTATTACAATCATGTTTTCAGTATTTTAGACAGACAGGTATACCGGGGCCTTGTCCTGGTAAACAATCAGTATTTTCAGTACTCTTCAGAGGATTCATAAACTAGAGTAGTAATCAGTCAGAGTCTCATGTTTTTTATGTTAGCCATGATTGACAACTTTGTTATGTTCAGACTTTGCTCAGTATTTTCGCATTCAGTGATTTACACAGTCAGACTTTTAGTATGTCAGCATGTGTTAGTTTTATTTCCGCATTTAGTATGTTTTGTTATCACATGTTGATTCAGCCAGTTAGTTGGTTCGCTCGGTCACATGTAGTCAGGCACCGGCTGCCGTGTTACATCCAGGCCCAGGTTCAGGGCGTGACACGGTTAGACATCTAGATTGATCTTGTGACGAGTTGGACACTTTATGTGAATACAAATGTGCCTCGTGCACACTCAAGTCCAACTGATTTTACGAATGACTTCTGATCCACTTGCTATGACGTGTTAAATGAACCAATAAGATGTCAACACATATACTACATGTGTCTGATTTAAGGGGAAAAAAGACAATTTAAGAAAAAAATTGAAAAGGAGCATTCATTTCTCCGAAACCAATCGTTATAAAAAAGAATCAAACTAATATTGTAGGAACTTTAAAGAAAAACTAGTTTTTGTGCACGTGCGTTGCACGTGTGTCCTAGGTTTATTATTTGCAAGAATGATAAAAGTAACATTGCTTTCTAAAAAATTTGCTATTTATAAGTTGTGAAAAAATTCACAATTCAATTGAACAAAATGATACTTCAATAAGTATTGACAACAAACTTTTCAAAGAGGATACCCTTATTCATAACACCACAAACATGTGAAGCAAGATCATGTTTGTTAAATAAAACTCATAGGTTTAGATCTATTGATACAGTATCTGATAATCAAATGTCAACTTAACCATACATTATATTAGATACGTTTCTTTGCAACTGTTCTGAACTTATCTCTAGTTAGTGTAGTTCTGGATGCTCTTTTTTACGTTCAAATTTTTTGAATTTTTGATAAGTAATAATTTTCAGGCTCTTTTTCACGTTCAACGTTTTCGAATTTTTGATAAGTAATAATTTTCAGTTTGAAGACAACTTATGAGTTATGAGTATGTTAAGTTGAGACAGTGCATAATCATTGTCCAATATATGTCAAATTAGGAGCAAAAGCTCATAGGTTTTGGTGACTCCCAACACAAAGATTAGAGGATTAAAATAACATAATTACAATATTATTATTATTTTGGCAATTAAAAGATATTTTATTAATTACCAGACCAACGTTACAAAACCAGGAGCAGCCTAACCAGGCTAGCCTCTCCTCAGTTCAGATCCTACAGTCCCAGTGCAACACAATGACCAAAGACAGACTCCAAACACCATCGAACTACAACTTACAAATAAACTCAAACAACCTATTGTTATCCCGGACTCGCAAAAATAAACTAGTTTTTACGCTATGTAGTAGTTCGTCCATGCTGAGCCTTGTTTTGGAACACCCTTGAGTTCCTTTTAATCCACAAAGTATCAATTACAGCAGCTAAATCTGCCTTCAGAATCATTCCTTTAGCTCCTCTGCCTCTAGTTTGTTGAATACTCCAGTTGCACTCTTCCTCCCCTGGCTTTGCAGCCCTTTAACATTTTAACCAGTCCAGAAATCTCACCCAAAATTTACTAGTGATCTGACAACTACAGTAGGTTACTTCACCACTATTGGAAATTGAGCTCTTCAATCTCATTGCTCTTCTGATCAACAATTCTAAAGCACTTAAAAAGTAAGTTATGCTTATCTAAGAACCACTATGCAAATTTCATAACTTGTCAGTTAAAAATGAACAAATCAAAAAAGGATAAAGAAAGAGAATAAACCAAAATTCATCGACAGGACACAAATAATTAGAAGATAAATAGATAGCATATACTGAAACATTAAATCTTCTATCGCTACCTCAAAATCTTTATACTCCAAAATGGCTAAAACATGATTAACAATCATCAATTAGTTATTAATTTTCACAATTCAACATGATGAAACAAAAAAGAAAACATTTTGGAAAAAAAAAAATGTTACATATCAAACACATATATTTGACGGACAAAGTCTATATCACATATCACAGATTCCAAGTAAAAAAGTTAGCTGATTAAAAGAAGAAAAAACAAATGAAAAAAAAAGAATTTTACAGCAATATCATATTTTAGCACTAAGTGGAGAGCTGGATTTGCAAAGAGATATTTGTAAAAGGTTGGCTTTGTTGCGATGAAGGAGAAAATAACGTATTATGTCTTGGATTTTTAGGTAAATTGACGGTGTTAATATTTTTTGGTAAATATATACAGTGGGGTAGAGAGTCTTTATCAGCTTTTTCGAATTTATGGACAAATATTATACATAAGAACATAGAAGATTTGTTTGCTCTTTTTGCCTTTAATTTAGAAGCTTAACAGACGTGACTCTTAATCTTCGATTGATTCATGATAAGTTACATGGCAAACTAAAAACTTCAAATAACTGTATATATAGGAGAAGAGTGAAAGAGTGAATAATTATAATTTAATAGGCGTTACATTTCAACGTAAAGGGGTGTCAGTTTTTCTTTATTTGAATTAAATTTAAATCTATGTTTACATCTTTTATTTGTACTGATTTGCTGGGCGCCTTTGGATTTTTCCGTTTGATTTATTAATTGGATTATTATACATTTAATAGATCAATGCAAGTCGCAAGTCCTTAAATTCCAGAAACGAAGAGGTGTTATACATTTAATTGATCAGCAAGTCCATTTCAAAAAAAACAAAAAAAAAAACTACAAACGAAGAGGTTGTTTAATTGCTAATTAAAGTTTTTTTATAATATACTACAATAAGTGTTATGGCAGATACATGGAACTTGCAATTTAATTGATTTATTTATCATCTATTGGTAGGTAAATTTACTATTTGGTATAAAAGTAGTATAGGAGCAGTGCTTAGATGAGGGATAAAAATGTCGTTTAACTGTTTATGGACATTTTGGTAATTTAACTTTACATCTTAGTGTCTTCCCACTTTTAGTACAATATGATGATAAGTGCAAGCCCCTGTCTATGGATAGCAAAAAGAACAAGTACATGCAAATTGCAAATATAACGTTTCTTTGATCAAATTTAAAACACTTTTAAAAATAATTATCCGCACCCAATATTGATAACAAACGAGTTAAATGTATGATATTGGTGTTTGCTTAAACTTCCTACCACTTAATTCATGATTAATTTATATGAATTTTCATTTCAATTTATTACTTAATCATTATGAAATGGAGTATAATGTAGTGTAAACATTAAAGTCCATGGATATTCCTCCCCACCCCCCCCCCCCCCCCCCCCCCCCCCGGGGCGCCCCGGCCCCCAATTGTTTACCAGGAACAGGATATACTGTACCACTTTATGGGCTCTTTATGAGTTCAAATGGGCTTATCGAGCCTTTAAACCAAAACACCATCCCAGATGTGGTTCTTCGCACAAATGGTCCTATTTCGAGTGTTCTTTAATTTTTGGTCCCTTCAATTGTGGTCTTTAATTTTTTCCCTTCAGCACTTTTAGCGCGGCATAAACTACATTTTGGCTGGCATAATTAGTGTTTAACTTCGACATATGTATCATAACATCCCACAAATTATGCCGAACAAGGTAAAACTTTCAACATTCAACATAATCTGAAAAAAATACATAAATTTAGGCTTCGCTCGACATAGCTAGTGTTTAGCTTGGACATATGTATCATCATATCCACACAAGTTATGTTGGAAAGACAAAATTTTCGGCACTCATCATAATCTGAAAAATACTACACGACTTATGCTGCATAACTTAATTCCTACCGAACTTAGCCGAGCGAGGCAAAAGTTTAATTTTCAAAGATAAAAATGTTACAAAGCTTATGCCGAGTGAAATATATCTGGATATCTTCATTAAATTAGCAGTAGAAGAAAAATTAAGGACCGCAGATATGAGGGACAAAAGTTAAAGACTAGTGCGTTTGAAGGAAATCCGTGCAAAAAATTGGTTTCTTTTGGGTCATTGGCACTTATGTCCTTATTTTGTGATGGTCTTTAATTTTTACACCTCATACCAAACAACTTTTTCACTGGGCATAAGTTTATATTTTCATATCATAATATCTCACAAAAGTATGTCTCGTAGCCTTAAAGAACTTATGTCCATTAGGCATAACTTCGATCGCTAAAGGGCAAAAATTAAAGACCAACCCATCTGAAGGGAAAGTCATGCAATTTCTTCGTCCTTACATGCAATTCAATGACATCCAGAAAATTATGATTTACACGGTAAAATATAACTTGTAATTAAAAAATGAAAAAAAAATTCATATATAACGACGGGTGCGTCCATAACTATGAAAAATAGCGACATTTTGAGTAATTACGAAACATAGCGAGATATTAGTTTCAAAATGTAGCGGAATACTCTGTCTTCGAGCACAGGCCAAATACTTTGTATCCGCGCGCATATCGTGCATTATAAGTGTATCTGCGTGCATACAATATCTTTGCCTAACTAAAGTCGCACGGATATAAGATTAACTTACATACACTTCAATACACTTTAGAGTCATCAGCCCCCACACATACAACTTACATGAAAACATGCCCTTTACATACATACAAGTTCTAGGGGTGTTCACAAATAACCGAAAAATCAAATCAAACCGAAAATCGAATCAAACCAAAGAAAAAAACTTGTTGGTTTGATTTGATTTTGGTTTTTCATTTTATAAACCTATAAAATTTGATTTGATTTTGATTTTGATTTTAAGCAAAAAATAACCAAAATAACCGAACCAAACCGACAAATAAATATCTATCTAAATATTATAGATACACACACACACACACACATGAAATTTTACAATATTAAACTTTTGCACTCTTGATTCATAATCTATGTTTTTGCCTTTATAGTAATCCAATTTTTGTAGTTACTTTTTAGTTTGATTTGTTATTTTTATTTTGATAATTCTAAGAATCTATTTCTTGTTCAAAATAACTTGTTTTTGAGTCCTTTAATTATTCATCAAGATAAAATCACAACTAGAACTTTAATTTATTGCACAAAAACAAATTCATTGTAAGAACTTTTTTTTTTATGTTCTTTGAAAATGGATAAATTCTTAGGTGATGCATACAAATTTTTGGAGAAAGTACATATATAACTTGATTAGTTTTATATTTCTTTCTCTTCTCAAATAGTAGTAATTGATTTGGTAGTGTTGTGCGAAAATAATCAATTTAATATGTGCTTGGACGTATATTGCCATATATTTAAATAAAAATCGAAAAAACCCACAAAAACCCAAGCAATGAAAAACCGACTTAATTGATTTGATTCTAACACTTGAAAAACCAACTAAGTTAATTTGATCATCTTTTAGAGATAACCGACTCAAACCGAACCATGAACACCCCTACATACAACACGCACTTGTATGTCATCACACTTGTAATTTATGAAATACACTTATATCATTACCATAAATCACCCCGACCACCACTAGAAATTCAGATGTGGATCCTAGATACACATCACAAACATTCTAGATTAAAAAAAAGAAAAGAAAAAAGATTTGGACCCTAGATACAAAGCAGAAACATTCTAGATACACCACTCTTTTCTTTGTACTACTCTTCCTCATCCACCTTCACCGTCGTGTTTACTGGGACCAGTTCAATTTAGAGGAATTGGGTGTATCTGCTATGAAACCCAAACTCTCCCTATGTATTGTAATTTATAAACTATTACTATTTCAGATAATTAGAGGGGCTTAGTTTGCTAAGTCACCTAATTTTTTCCTTAAAAAAGAGTTAATGATTAAAAATATATTGAAAAATAATTAATTTTTGGAGTCCATGACACAACACTATCACTATATCATAGATTTCTAACTTAAAAAGTGAAACATTTTCACAATATTGTGGACGAAATTCAGGACATCCTGATGGAGTTTCACTTTTTTAAACTCGAAATTCATGATAGTTTTCTGGATTTTTCACTTGTTTAAATTCGAAATTCATGATACTGTCCTGGTGTTTCCACATCAAAATTGGCTATTGTCCCCAATAAATTTTCAACCATTGACTATTTTGCGAAAAATGGTCCGCAAAAATGGCTAATCCATACAATTTTTTTCTATTTACACCCTATCTAATATGGGGATTTCCATTTTCAATTATTGAATATCAAATACTTCACTTATTTATTAAAAGAGTTACTCCTTCCGTCTCAATTTATGACATCGTCTGACTTGGCACAATGTTTAAGAAAGAAAGGAATATTTTGTAATTTGTGGTCTAAAACAAATCTTAGACATTTGTGGGGCTATAAACCATTTCATTAAGGAGAATTTTAAAATTAAGTTGTTTATAATTATAGAAAGTTGACATTCTTTTTGAGACAAACAAAAAAGGAAAGGGTGCCATAAATTGGGACATTATAAGGTAACTGTTGTAAAATTAAGCTACAATAGTAACAATATTAAAGGATGAAAACAATAGAAATAGTGAGATAAGAGACGAGAACTTTCTTATTCATCCACGTGTGTTCGAGTGTGTACAATTTCATTCTCCATGCCTCTATTTATAGGGCCAAATTGAGTAACATAAAAAGGTGTAATAAACATGACATTTACCCTCGAGAAGGCGGGGGAGATTGTGGGGTTGTGGGAGATCAATGAGAGAGTAGTAAAGGTTGTGATATTACTACACATAATGCCGGAGTAACACCTCGAAGTTATGGACATCCACATTTAAATATTTACAACAGTAACAAGGTCTTATATTTTGGAAACTAGCTAGACAAAAACGAAACATAAAAAAATACAAGCATTGCTAGCAAAAGTGTCACTTTCCATAGATTGTAACGTAGTATTAAATTTTGTTCACCGCAACATAAGAATAAGTTGATAAACGGAACTCAACAGCAGGTATTCCAAATCCTTGTCAATATAGGAATGTACTCATGTCCTGGTTTGTTGTTATAAATTCCCTCGAATTGTTTTTTTTTTTTTTTTTTTTTTCTTTTTCTTTGTAAGCCTTACAATACTCCTGTTTGCCCTAAAACCCTTGCATGCTCTTCTTTCTAAGCTATGGCGGACTGGGCAGGACTGCCTCACGACCTTCTTGTTCTGATTGCAAAGCGTGTTAAACTAATAGAGGATTTCATTGCTTTAAGTGTCGTTTGTACCTCTTGGCAAACTGCTTCCCCTAAGGATAATCTCGACGTCCTCTCTCCCCAACTTCATTTGCTAATGCTGGCGGATAAAGATGATGATTATCGAGAATTTTACTCTCTTTCCAAGGGTAAAGTATCGCGGATATTGTACCTCCCGGAGGCTAGAGGGCGAGCGTGTTTCCCATCTGAGACATGGCTTGTCACCATGGCATGTGACGGAGACGGAGAGTTAAACTTGTTGCATCCTTTCTCCCGTAACCAAATTCAACTTCCTTCCCAAAAAGCCTTATGGGATTTACAACCTGGTATAGTCAAACTATATGAAGGCTATCACAACATCAGCAAAAGCTGTCTTGTCTGCCAATCCTTCTCTTACATCAGATTATGTTCTGGTGATTTCATATAATACAAATGTTAATCATTTGGCTTTTTGGCGACCTGGAGATCTCAATTGAAAAAAATTTGACGTTGTTGATAGATTGGGGGGAGTCTCCAATATGATTTACTATAAGGGCCAATTTTTTTTTTTTTGTTACTTGGCCCGGTGAAGTCTGTATTCTTGATGTTCCCGGGCCTAATACGCCTGAACCAACCGTAAAGTCGTGCATGCAGAGGCGGATGGAGCATTATAATTTGGGGTTCAATTGAACCCCAAATTTTCGATGCGGTGTATAAATTTATATGTAAAAATTTACTAAATTTACAATAAATAGTAGATATGAACCCATAACTTTAGAAATATAATGGTTCAATGTTAAAAAATTTAAAAGGTAAAACTCCAAGAATTTAAATCCTAGATCCGCTTCTGCGCGCATGGTTTATCTTGACGGTAATAACGAGTTGTTTGAAGAATATAAGTATACAAAACAGCACTACCTAGTTGAGGTAGACACTGTACTCTTACTTGTTACCCGAATTGCTAGTAGGCGGGCAAAGAAAGAAGGTCCAAGTGCTATGCTGGCTGTTGACACTTTCAGCTTTGAAGTATGTGAACTGGATGCAATTAAAGGTAAATTGAAAAAGATTAACACTTTGGGAAATTCAACATTTTTTGTTGGGCATTAATGGAGCAAGTTGTATTAGCTCTATTAATTTTACCGGAGTCAGGCCTAATCACATATATTTATTGATGATTGGACTAAGCAAAACCAAAATTTGGAAGGTGGAAAAGATAAAGGAGCTTACAACCTTAATGATGGAAATATTGAATATTTTTATCCTGGATTATCACGAAGTAGTATATGCCCCCAACTTAGGTTATACCATCATTATGATAATGTTATTTCACTCGCCGCCATGTCGTTGCTCAGATCATGAGGAGTTATTGTATTGTATGTTTTCAGTTTGGTTATTTACTACGTATTTTTTTCCAAATTCACCATCATAATGTGCCTGAGATAGAAAGGGATAACAATAGTTCTATTTGCTTTATTCAGTTGAACTTTTTGTTGCATGATCGAATTTATTTTGATTGACTTGGTTGCTTTGATTATTTAAAAACCAACTGAAACTTTTGTTAAGTAATCTTATTAGCAACACCAAGAAGTAATTGTCCAGCATCTATGACTGGTGTTCATGGGAGATCGAATGGAATGACATTGAGACAATTTTAACGCCCCAACTATTTGAGCTAATCTTTTGAATTTGTTTAGGGTATTCAAAAGTTAATATATGTACATAAACACAAAAAATCTACCCTATAAATATACTTTAATTTTTTGCCGAGGGTGTTCGGATGCCACTCACGTAGATCCGCCCCTGATTAAGGGCCGATTGCCTCAAAATCTTGTTAATAGCCTTCAAATGTAGAAGTTAAAACTTATTAAACGGTCATACCAGTTATACAAAAATAACACAACAAAATCACTTTTGAATTTCTTGTAACCAGAAAATCATCATACTTAACCCAACCTTCCCGAAAAGGTCATTTTTGCTGGAAATTCGACTCTCCTATGTCTGAAAGATAATGTGGCATGCTACGTTATAGACTAAAACTTTCGAATTTCTCAAAGTGGTCATCCAACTTACGAACTATTGCAAAGGGATCCCGTCATTTTGGTTTATGTCATTTGGCCATATCAAATGGATTTCCATATTAAAAAACAACCAGAGAGTCCTGTCATTATGGTTGGACCACTGCTAAGGTACTTCAAAAAAAAAAAAAAAAAAAAGAGCAGTGGTTCCACCACACTCTACAAATGATCAATTTTGTTTTAAAAAATGTAAATACTGCACATCAAATGTAAGTTCATTTTTATTTTTTTTAACTGTTCTGCCTAAATCTAACACCCAGGGCTTATTAAATGTTTAACGGAGACTAAAAGGGCTCAGTTTTCGCAAACTTTAAGAACAAAGAGAAACTAAATTAAAGGGGCCCTTTTAAGTCTTAACAGACAATTCACTATCTGTAAACTGCCTAATCTAACCTGGAAATTGTATTATCTTAATCAATGTAGGTTGGTGAAGATGTGCCTTCTTTATTTATGAAATCGTAGACCCTTTTAAGGTATACTGACTACTGAGTAGTTGTGAACTACTTCATATTATAATATACATGCATGTGCCTAATGTATATCTTCTTAAGTTATGCTTCATTGTCAGTTAGTTTTTCAAGATTTAAATATCGTAGTCCATTTGTTTATTCTTTGCCTTCTTTCTAATAACGACTAGTTACCAACAAACCTAGATGCAGATTAATTAATGACTTCTATTGATACTAAATTGTGATCTATTTTACTCGATATAATAATTTTATTCTACACTTCTTCTGAATTCTACGCTTAAATTCCACAAAATTTAACTCTTAACTTAATAATTATACCAAAACAAATAATTAAGACATTGGAGATTCACGTTTCATGGCATACTTCCAATCTTTTTTGTCTTTATTTATGGGGAAGGGGGCCTGGGTTAGGATCGAACTCACACTTATTAGTCTCATACTTTCATCTCAATATTTGAGTCGCGCTGTATATAAAATTGCAAACTTACTTGTAGGGCCTTAAAAAGAGCTCATATTTGAAAATATTTGATTTTTTTAAGGCGAATATAGGATTCAAATGATAAGCTACGAAATTAAGATCTTAAAATTATTATTTTTAAAAAAAAAAAAAGATGCAAAAAAGTGCGCATTTAGTAGGTTTCAATCGACAACCCATGATTAAACCCAACACTTAACCTGGGACTGACTCGATTAGTTTACACACGTACGCTAGTTCTTCGATTAATATTAGATATAATTTAAGGACTATATACATAATATATCAAGTTTAATCGGATGACCATGAATTCACGTGACTTATTTTTTATACATAGATTCGCCCCTACTTTTATTTAATATCGAAGGTTGCCTTGAATTGGATGTGCATAGAAGGAACAATTGTTAATGAAGAACTACCTTCTTGCTTATTTCTTGAAATACATTGCCTAACGTACCTCATAATCGATTTCTCATCAACGCGTACCTTATGGAACATTCAACTTTTGTCATACCCTTCGGGATGGTAACAACATTGCTGATATCCTTGCAAATATAAAAGATTATCCATCTTCAGAGAGGCTATTTCTCTTCCTTCTAAAGTTAGAGCCTCGTTGAAGTTGGAAGCAGATGGAATCCCAAACTTCATATTCAGACATAAGAAAACAAATTATGTTATTAATGCAACTAGATAAGTACTTTTGGGTACTCATTACAAATATGTACATTGCATCTTCTGGTGATGCTTCAAAACTCCCTAAATAACGTTTACAGCATTGTGCAGGCTAGATATTTCTGCATCCATATGTATCTAAAGTTGGTTAAAACCAAGTTTCACAATGTGCTGGAGGCTAAGGTTTATGTCCTTTTCCGTGTAATTATGATTTTGGGTAAATATACAGGTTGGAGTCATGCCTTACTCCTCCATCATTAGGATGGAACCTTAAAAGTAAAAAACAAAGAGATACTTAATTAGTCATAACTATGTATTTTTATAAGTTTTCAATTATTGTAGTATGATTGTACAACTACAGAACTACTAGTTAATCTTTCACTGAATTGGCGGTAGGTCAAAATGATATTTTCCCTAATAACTGGTGTTGTTAGTGTATATAAGTATTAAATTTTTTAGGCAAACAAATTCAAAAGTTGCACATTATATTGTGAAGTTAAAGGTAAATATTTCCGTAAACAGGTTTAGGAAATTAATTCTCCACAATTTAAACCTCTTTTTTAGATTTCGACCATTTTGAAACGTTAAAATCATTACACCACCGTAATATTCAAATATTTTGTATATGTATTCATCAAATAAGTTGGAAGTCCACAAGAACGAGGTAATTTTTAGCTTTATGAAATTAGTAACAATTACATTACTAATAATTTGAGTATTACCCACTCTTTATTCAGGTTGATAGATCAAATATATTTATACCAAATGATTGAAAAACACCAATCAAGAATCTCGAAAATCCTATAAACTCGTGGGATGTTCACAAAGAGATCAAAATATCAAATATGTCTCTCTCAAAGCCGAATGGATCAAGAGACATTCTTCGATCCCCAGGTTAAACTCAAAATGCAGCCGGAAACTTCTTGATAATCAAATACTTCAAGAAAATTCATAACGTCCTTTGTTCGAGAGATGCACCACCTCTTTGGCTCTCAATTGAAGAAACAAGAAGAAGCGATCAAGAGAAGTTATTTTCATGGTCGATTGGAAGTACTACCTGGTTTTCATGGAGATCAAATATGTCCCAAGTGTGAGAATTATGTATATATTTAAGTATTGATCGGTAATGCAAAGCCAAAGTTTCTTTGTAGATTCTTTTTCCCTTACTTATCTTTTGTCCTCATGAATGCAAAATGTCCCTCATAATTTAGTTAGCAACTTGTGGAGTTGATAAGACACTTTTACAAACACTGATTTTCGTTGACACATGCAAATGTTTCATTTTAATACTGTTTTTGACCATTATTTTTATCCTAATTTGGTTTGTTAATTTGCCATAGTTGGACTTTTGGATTGGGGCGGAATTAGAGTCGAATCTAGTAATTTTAATCCAAACTTAGTATTTGTCTTTAAAATCTATTGAATATGTATAAGTGATTAATTTATAACTCAATAACTTAAAAGTATAGAAATCTCAAATTCATTATTTTCAAATTCTGACTTCGCCTCTGCTTTTAGATATCCAGGTTGTCACATTTGATTTAAGAGAAAATTAATTGGTCATTCTATCTTAGTTTCGGTGCCAAGTTGTCCAAAGTCCTCATGTTTGAACTCCGAAAATGAAATCTTCCTTGATAAAAAAACTCGTTAGAATTTAACAATCAAACTTTATCGACTAATTAACAAAAATTAAAAATGCTCACTTTTAAAACGGATATACTTAAAGGATTACAGTGTATCATCTAATTTTATCATTCGAAAGCCCCTCTTCTATCTATTAAATGAAATGTAAGTATATAAGTCAAGAAAAATATTGCAAAGAAATAAAAGATATATAGATTGTATTTCTTGTTTCCTCAATCTTTATAATGAAATAAAAATGGAAATATTATATACGGTCATATTCTAGTTCTTTAGACACCTAATTTTCCTCACCAAAATAATTGGCACTAATTTCCTTATATAACTTACCTAATTCGAAGTTAAATCTAGTTAATCTAAATAAATCCAAAATGGTGTAATTTAAAGGCGATCCTGTTCTTAAGATTGAGCGGTGATAAATTCACGATTACTTAATCTTTTTTGTAACACATAGTAGAATGTTAAAGCTCTTCTACCTCAACATACAAATTGATCTGTGATAAATTCACGGACTAATTTGAATTTGCATAAGAAATAAAAAAAGTTTTATTTTCGGCAATAAAGCATCTCTTACTAAAAACAATTATATTCTCAAGATTCAAACTCAATATTTTTTATTAAGGGTCTGTTTGGAAAGTCACCTAGTAATTGGAATTGGTGTAATTATTACCCTAGTAGTTACACACCCTAGTGATTACATAGTATTGTAATTATAACGACTTGTTTGTTTGTCATAATGTAATTACAGTGTGATTACAAGCGTCTTTGTTTGGTTGCACAAGTGTAATTTAAAATTTAAAATTAATATTTAAAATTAATATTTAAAAATATGTGCCTTTATAATTGATATTGAATTAGCTATTTAATAACACATTCTTTCTTGAAAATATGTTAATTAATAATCATATATTTGTACTAATATTGTAAAAAATAGTTGATATATAATTAATATTTTTATTTTAATTGATTATAAAACTTAAAAGCATACTTTTTTTGTGAGAACATCATGGGACTGGATGTTTGAAAAAAAAAAGAATATTTATAAATATAATGCCACAACATTATTCAAATGTTTAACAAAAATTCTATCAATTGTAAGTGAAAAATTAACAACAAGCAATGTGAAATAACAAGTCAATAGTACTAAAGTAAATAAATTGAAGTCGAAAATACAAACTAAATTCAAAATCCAAAAGAATTTTTTTTTAACATAATACTCTTATATCAAATTTCAACATTACATAAGTAAGTTCCAACGTAACATAAGTAAATATTCCTAGAAAGGAAAATATAAGACTATAACCACATTCACAATGAAATTCTACTTTAATAACGTCACTCATTATATACCAAGTTTGTTAATGACCCATTCTTTCTAATATTAAGAGATATAATTTCAAAAATTAGAATAATAATACGGTTATGCTAAATGAATAAAATTAAAAAAAAAATACGAGCAATTACATGGAACCACAAGAAGTAAAGGTTGGGAATGAGAAGAAAGGAAATGAAATTTTACGATATTAATCTTTTGCACTCTTGATTCATAATCTATGTTTTTGCCTTTATAGTAATCCAATTTTTGTATTTACTTTTTAGTTTGATTTGTTATTTTTATTTTGACAATTCTAAGAATCTATTTCTTGTTCAAAATAACTTGTTTTTAAGTCCTTTAATTATTCATTAAGATATCTTGGTATATCACAACTAGATCTTTAAGAACTTTTCATTATAAGAACTTTTTTTCTATGGTCCTTGAAAATGGCTAAATTCATAGATGATGCATACAAATTTTTGAAGAAAGTACATATATAATTTGATTAGGTTTACATTTCTTTCTTTTCTCAAATAGTAGTAATTGATTTGGTAGTGTTATGCTAGAAAATAGTCAATTTAATATGTGCTTGAATGTATATTGTCATATATTACATGATCAATTGAATAATTCTAATGTCTAAATAAAATTTATTGATAATTGATAAGAAACTAACTATGTATTCCGCCAAAAAATTAAAAAAAAGAGATTGTGTTGAATCAGCTACACTTCCACTACTATGATTGTGCAAGTATACATAAACACTTCTCACTGTGAATTTTAGATGGACCAAAAATAATTTTCCTTGACCTACAAAGTACAAGAACAAGTTAAATTTTTTGAAAGTAGAGTTACTGTCAAAAATGTAAAAAGGACTGTTTGGTTTTAGGTAAAAGACATTGAAAATTTCAGAGAGGAGCGGACTCATTAACTAACCCTGTTCCTTAGGGACCCACAAGTAGAGCGTGACCAAGCGCGTGTATCTCGAGCGTGGGCATTAAATAAATTTCTCCAAATCCAGCACTTTGTTTCTATTTCCTTTTTTGGTTTCTACAGTGAAACAAAAACAAAAGTATAGAGCAAGTGAAGGAAGACTGAGGAAAAAAGGCAAAAATAATTCTTTAGGTTCAAAATAGTACTCCCTTCATCTCAATTTAAGTGTTTTCTTTTTTCTTTTTCAGGTTGCTTTTTTATATTTAGTAAGTTTTTCAATTCTAAAATATCTCAAGATTTAAAAAATTATACTGTATTTTTAATTTAAGATTACAAAATATAAAATTTCGTTTATTTCTTAAATTTCGTGCTAGTTAAACTAACACACTTAAATTGAGACGATGAGAGTATTCTTTAAGTATGTGATCTATTTTAATCTTTTAAGTTGTTAAAAATTAATATTTTTAATCTCTCTTAAATATTTAACAATTTTTGGTTGTTATATTTGACGAACATGGTAGAAAAAAATAAAATTCAACCATAAATACTAAGAAAGTCTCATCGAATACTAAAATATACAACATAAAAAAATTACACTAGACAATAAAAAAAAGGCGAAAATTACGCCTCAAAATGCTGCACCGAACTTTAGAAATAAATAAAATAACAAAAAAAAATTATAGCTTTAAATGTGCTTGTTAATTATCTTTTCTTATAATTTTTATTAAATCTAACAGATAAAATTCAATAAATATTTGACCCAAACTAAAAATATTACTCCTTTCGTTCACTTTTATTTATCCAATATTCTAAAAATAGATTTTCCCTTTTTACTTGTCAAGAACAACATTTGGGGTGAAATGCGCACATGTGGGGAGGGAGAGTGATGTATTTACCCCTACACTTTCTGTCTAAGGTGGGGAGAGGCAAGCTCGAAAGACATTACTTGTCACTTTTAGCATATCAAGTTTTAAATCTATTAAAAATATGCATCAATTAATATGGATATTATGATAAATTTTGCACTTAATTTTTTTTTTTTTTAAGGTGTGCAAAATTCATTGTGGACATATAAAAGTGAAAGGGGATCACTTAACTTTGCAAATATAAATAACAATAATTGTACCTATTTAAAGGCAGTAAATTTACCATTTTCTCCCAAAACATAACTACAGAAAGTAAAAGAAGAAAAAAGAAAAAGAGAACTCTGTGTGTGTGTGTGTGTGTGTGTGTGTGTGTGTGTTTCTTGGGAAACTGCATACAGCTCAGTTGAAACTACTACTCTCCTCAGGGCTTATTGTAAGCAAAATCTTGAGCTCTTCACCTCACTTTCTTTTTTCCTATTTCAAGGCTACTTCTTTTCTTGGAGCTTCAGTGAGTTTTTCTATTTATTTTTTCAAAAATATATATATAGTAATGACATGTTTTTGGTTTCACTAGGCTGAGATCTTTCTGGTAATTTATATAAAAGACTGTTCATTTATCTGTAGAGTTACTGTCAGATGTTCTTTCTTTATGGTTTGAATTGTTTTTCATGTTTTCATGGGGTTAGTGTTGCTGCATTTGCTTAAAGCACTGTTTTTCTCATGTGGGGTTTGTTTTATTTTTGATAAAGTTTATGTCTTTGAGAAAATATTGGTTTGGTTTTACAATGGGGGATGAGTGTTAGAAGAAAACTTGAGTTTATATTTATGGTAATGCAAGATTGTTCATTTATTATCTGAACAAGTACTGTCAGAGATTAGTTACTGTTGTTCTTTTTGTTAAAGTTTGAATCTTTTTCATGTTTTCATGGGTTTAATGTAGCTGTATTTGCTTAGAGCATTGATTTTTCATGTGGGTTGGTTTTATTATTTATAAAGTTTCAGTCTTTGAGTAAATATTGGTTTGGTTTTACAGTGTGGGATGTGTTTTTGGCTTCAAAGTGATTTCTTGTTCTTCTTTTGGTTTTTGGGCTATAAATGAAGTGTTTTTAGTTTCTTTAGATCTGTATAACTTTACCCAAAAATTGAAGTAAGAGAAAAATATCACCAAAGTTGAAGATTAGTTTATGAAAAATTTGATTAAGTACCCAATGCCCAACTAACTTTCTTTTTCTTGGAAACATAATTTTCTTACTTTGGACTTTGGGTTAGATGGTCCTATTTTGCTGTTGTATCTGTTGTCTCTTTGCAATATCTTCATGGATTCGAATTGTCTTTTCAGCTTATCCTTACACAAATGTTGTTTAGTTAAAAAAAGATATATTTTTCCATTATTTTTTCCTTAGTTCTGTTTTTGGGTTTATTTCAATCTTTTTTCTACATTTTGGCAATCTGTTGGTTCAGATGTGTTTTGAAGTAACATAAAATAAGAAAGATTCCTAAGTTTAGGAATCATTTCATCTTATTATGTCTCAAAAAAGTCATTTGGTGATTTCCATGTTTTATGTCCACTTTTATGCTATTTGTTGCAATATGATTTCATATGTCATTTTCTTGTCCCAAATATGTTATTTCCATACAGTGAACGAACAGGAGTAAAGATAAAGAAAAAGGAAAAAGTAAATACTGTATGTGGCTTAAGTAATTATATTTGTTTGCAACTTTTCTTTTTCTTTTTTCTGTTCTCTCTCTCTCTTTTTTTTCCCCTTTCCTTTTTGTGGTTTCTTCTTTTTCCATTGTAGGTTTGGTTGGTGGAGTGGAGGTGGTTTTAGTTTATCTGGAGTTTCTTTGAAGGGAAAGTGCTGTTTGTTCAGTTGATTTCCAACTTGAATGTTTGTTTAAAGTTTATAGATTCTTCATGGACCTTTATTTGTCTTTTGCATATGTATATATACATTAGAGTTTCTTTCTCAGCCAGGGAATCCTCTGAACTATTTCATGTGTTGTGGGTCAGGTGGTCTTTTGCACAAAGCTCATTTCTACATTTACTGCTTAGAGGAAATTATTATGCAGACACCAAAAGGAAGGTATTTTTATCTCTAATTCCCTCAGGTTTTTCATGACCTATATTGCATCCGTTGATCTTTCGCAAATAAGTCAAACGCCTTGCATTTTTAAAGAAAATCTTATTTTCCCCTCTTCATGAGACCAAAACATTGGTTTTCAAGAGTGTTTCAACTAAATAATATAGCAACTATAGGCTTCCAGATTATATTATCGTCTTCTAGTTTTTAGTGCATTCGTTCCTAGTACTTGACTACTAAGTCAGAGGAAGTTGTTTGTCTAGAACGCAGTGGTCCTTTAAGCAAGAGTTAATAGTGTTAACTTATTGAAGAAATTACTCTTGAAATGCTCTTAACTGTACTGTACCAGTGTACCGTGAAATTCACATGCTATCGAGGTTGAAGATTGACAGATCCACTTTTTCTGTTTCGGGAAAAAAATTATTGTGATGTGGCTCTGCAAGAAGGAACTTAAAGCATTACGATGGATGATCATCTTAAGAAATGTCATAGTTAAACTTTTGTAACATATTTGGTACCACAATTGGAACATCTGTAAGACGCTGATGTGTTCTAAAAGAAGCCAGTGATAAAGTTTTCGCCAAAACATTCGGTGTATGAAGAACAAGAAAACTGACATGCATTATTAAAAAAACTTGGGATTTTTCATTTTGGCCCGTCGTCCAAAATTAATTACGGGCGCTAGCCAAAATATACAAAATTCATACACTGATTATGTATATTTTGTGAAATGTGTATATTATATGTATTTTTATACTTAATATATACAAAACATATACAGTTGTTTGCTGTTATTCTTTTGAGCAGTCCAAAAATGTAACTATTCCTTAAAAAAACTTTGGTACTTATCTGTCAGCCTGTAATAGTCCATGTTTTTATGAGAACTAGGTTATTGTCTTCACTATATGTTTGACTATCTTGTTCCATGTTGAAGGACTGTTTCTGTGGAGGTGCCTCAAAGGACATCTAATGCTACACTAAAGACAGCTCGAAAGCTCAAGACTCCAGGGTCAGATGCTGATTCTGTTTCATCTCCAAATCCAGCAAACAGGACACCTAAAGATAGGAGTCCAAAAGTTGTTGGTCGCCGGTCACCACGGAGTCCAATGATAGAGGTACTTGAGTTATGCATTATGACTAATTGGTACAAATGAAATTGTTTCTTTTCCATCACAATGTCTATATTATTACTCAGAAAGAAAAAGAAAAAAGCTTTTATTTGAAGGTGTACCAATAGGTATGTCAACTAGGACTAGGACTAGGTAAAATATGTCCTCCATTAAGCTTTTGATCCTTGCTCTTCATTTCATACTTAACAAACTAGTCGTTATTGTTTCCATTCGTGGTTTAGCATATTAAATCCGCTAAAAGTGATTGAGGTAGTTATCTTGTCTCAGCAAGTGCATAACCCTTTGCGCACCCAAGGGTGTGGCCTAGTGGTCAATGAAGTGGTTGTGAACCATACGGTCTCAGGTTCAAATTCCAGCAAAGACAAAACACTAGGCGATTTCTTCCCATTTGTCCAAGCTTGAGTGGATCTAGTTATTCGTTCTTTTCCTACTTAAGGATACATATTATTATTCTGTTGCTCATTGCTCCTATTTGACAACCCAGAAGAAGCGTCCCGGCAAAGCATCTGACTTAGAAACGCAGCTTGCTCAACTGCAAGATGAGCTAAAGAAGGCGAAAGACCAGCTCAGTTCTTCCGAATCATTGAAGAAAAGGGCTCAACAGGAAGCTGATGAAGCTAAAAAACAGCTCACTGACATGTCAGAAAAGCTTGAGGACTCGAAGAAGCAGCTCCTCGAGCTATCAGATTCAGAGGAAACTCGACTGCTGGAGTTGCGAAAAATCTCACAGGACCGAGACCGAGCATGGGAATCCGAGCTTGCAGCTATCCAAAAGCAGCATGAGTTGGACTCTTCTGCTTTGGCCTCTGCCATGAATGAAATTCAGCAACTTAAAATTCAGCTGGACCAAGCAGCTGATTCTGAAGCCGCTCAAGCCCATCACGCTGAGTCAGCTTATGGTGAGATACAAAGCTTAAGGATTGAACTTACTGAGACCCTTGCATTGGTTGAGAAACTGAGAAACCAACTTAACGATAGCAAGGAATCTGAGGCGTGTTCGCTTGAAGAAGTGAGCAAAGGTCAGACGCAGCTGGAAGTGGCTAAGATGACCGAGGATACTCTACGTTCTGAAGGTCTGAAAGCAATGGAAGCTTGCAGGTAGGGGTGACAAATGGATGGATTCTTGACCTGCCCAAAAGTTCTTTGGGCTGAAATGAGTTGTGCTAAAATGGTCTAAAAAGCGGGTCATAGCCCAACCCACCCAATTCTTACTAAGTTTTAATTACTCTGATTGTTCTTTTATTTTTATTTTTTAGTACAAAATAAAACTTTGTTTTAGTTATTATATATATATATATATATATATATATATATATAGAGAGAGAGAGAGAGAGAGAGAGAGAGAGAGAGAGACTTTCAAAATATTTAACAAGATTTCTCTGGGGTAAGTAAATTTGGGCTACATAACAACCCAACTTTTTGATGGGCTGAGTTAATAAACGGGAGGGTCAATGACCAACCCAAACTTGGACGGGTCATATTTTCATGGGCTAATGCTGCCACCTCTACTTGCAGGACCTTGTCTTTGGAGTTGGAAAAATCGAAGAATCGAGTAGCTTCATTGGATGAACTTGTCAGCAAACTCCAGTCTGGTCCAGTAGAAGGAAACAACGTTAACATAGAAGCTGATAAACTAAAAATTGAGCTGAGTAATATCCAAGTTGAGGTGAGTCAACTAAGAGCTGCTTTGGAGGAATCCGAGAGAAAGTATCAGGAAGAATACATCCAGAGCACCTTGCAGATGAGAAGTGCTTATGAGCTGGTGGAACGCACAAAATCCGAATCAACTCAGAAGGAGGCTGCATGGGAGGTAAAAGTAAATGAAGTAAAATCGGAAGTGGAAGAGTTGAAAGAAAAATTGAGTCTGCATGAGAAAATGCAGTCAGCTGATAGAGAGTTTGAGTTAGCTGCTGAACTGAAGAAATCAGAGTCAATTTTGGGAGATTTGAGAGCAAATCTATTAGACAAAGAAACAGAATTGCAGAGTCTTATAGAGGAGAACGAGCAGTTGAAGTCGGAAATCGGAAATAAGGAATCAGAGAGTACCAAAATTAGTGACGAGGCACTTGTTTTATTAGAAGAAGCAAAAACTGCTGAAAGAGAGGCCTTAATAAAGCTGGGAGATTTGGCCGATGAAGCAGATAAATGCAGCAGAAAGGTAACACGTGTCACTGAAGAGTTGGATGCAGCACAGGCTGCAAACTCGGAAATGGAAACCGAGCTAAGGAGGTTAAAAGTGCAATGTGATCAATGGAGGAAAGCTGCTGAAGCAGCTGCATCTATACTTTCAACTGGACATAATAACGGGAAATATGTTGAAAGAACAGGTTCTTTAGACTACCATACTATTGGTGGCAAGCTTGGTTCTCCACTGTTGGTGGACGACTTGGATGATGACTCGCCAAAGAAGAAGAATAACAACATGTTAAAGAAAATCGGGTTTTTATTGAGAAAGGGCCAGAAGTAAATAATGCGCCATCGTGCAGGTTGTTCCATTTCTCCAGTAATTTGATCATGTAAACATTTTTCAGCGTTTGTTAATGAATCTACTAATTTTCCTTCTCAGGACTCCCGCTGAGCTGATGCCCTCATGGAATTAATCGTTTTCGCGGATTTTTGTATAGCTGTTTTGGAAATTGATGAACCTTGTAGGTTCTCACCTGCCGATATGGCATTGTTTAGGAATAGTAAGAACTTCAATCCCTTCAAAATTTTCAGTTTGTATGGCAGTTGGTATTTTCCGATATTCTGAAAGTGTAATGAGGCCAAGACTGATGATTAATGGTAGAACTTGCTTTCTTGTTCAACTTTTCATGCTAAAGACGGCTATGTGAATGAATTCCACAATGCATGCATGGAATGAACTATACAGGGTGATAGGACTCCTGCAAAGTTGAATGTCGTAATGGAAAAATCCAGACAAATTTCGGGAGTTTTATGTATCTCTATTTTAAAATAATAGCATAAGTTATAAATGCTAATGTCTAGCCAATACACAACTAGATCAGAGGAGAAGCTACTATGGCTATTTTGCGGGGAAATTGTGCCTTATAATACAATTCTATTCACAAGGAGAATTGTTGCCTACAAAAGACGATTCTATTCACAAAGCTCGAACCAAGATTTCTGATTAATACTAGAGTAGGTACCACCCCATTACAAACTTTGGTATTTTACCAATATCAACTCAATTTGATTAAACAAGGGCTATGTGAAACCTATGAATGATAGCTAAAAGTAAAATTACTATACCATGTTGCAGCTCATGGTTAATAGATGTTAATTATTGTTCAAACCCTTGTTAAGTAAGAAATTTTTTAACATAAACCAATAGTATAGATAGTGAACGAATTGCAAGGATACTGAAAAAAAAAAAACTACAAGGATCTCATAAAATAAAAGAAAAGTAAGACTGATTTCTAAAAGATAACGCAGTCTTATTTATTTTAATAAAATAAAAATTTGAAAAAAAGAAAGAAATTATTTCAAACCTAAAGGTTGATAATCCGTTCATTGGATAAGCATGCATATATAGTGGTAAAAATAGCGTTGTACTAGCTACTTTCTGGCCGTAATCCTGATTCCAGTCTTTAAAAACTTGTCACGACTGACAACAATGAAGTTTCAAATTTAAAAGGTGAAACTTCATGATAATATCTTAAAATTTTATCATTGAAAATTGAAATTTCATGGCAATGACTATTTTCGCTTAGAGGGGTTGGAAAGTGGCTATTTGTGAAATTTAGTCCCCATAGTTTCACTAAAGAAATTCGAATTGCCCTTCTTTTGGGGTGGTCTTTAAATTTTGCCCCTCATATTTAAAATCTTTAAATTTTGTCCTTCGGCTAAACTCCATGGGTTCTAGGTTCGAACCCCACACAGTCAAAAATTTTTAAAAAAATCGCAAGGCAGAGTTTAAATTTCGCTATATGATACTACTTGTGAAAGAATTACCAAAGTTATCTGTGAAAGAATTATGCCTTAAAGTTATGCCGATTCAAGTTTATGCCATAAAAGTTATAAAAGTTTGCATTAAAAGTATGGCTTAATTTCCAAGTAAACTTGTTAAGGAATTACCAAACTTATGCGGACCCCGCATATATAACTTTGGCGGCCTTCACAAGTTTATGCGGATGCGGCATAACTTTGGTAATTCTTTCACAAGTTTATCCGGTCCGCATAAAAATTTATTAAGTATGCCCCCGCGACATAAACTTGTTAATGAATTACCAAAGTTATGCGGACCAAGATACTAATGCCAATCGCCCACAAGGCATGATATGCGGGTCGCATAAATTTGGTAATCTTAACAAGAATATGCCGGATCCGACATACACGCGACCCAAAACTTGCCTTGCAATTTTTTTTAAAAAATTTATGCTTGAGCGGGGGTTCGAACTCGTAACCTCATGATTTTCGCGTGAACGCTCGTAGTTGCAATGCAAATGGCAAAAATTAAAGACCAAGATATGAGGGCATAATTTAAAGACCACAAATATGGCAAAATTAAAGACCACCCCAAAAGAAGGGCAATCCGCGCAAAAAAAATGAAGAAATTGCACAGTTTTCCCTTCAAATGGGCTGGTCTTTAACTTTTGACCTTTAAAATTGAACTTAAGTCTAGCAGGACATAACTTTCTTCAATATGCGGGCATAACTCATGTAGTACTATATAAACTCATCCCTCGCAAAAAAAGGTCGTTTGTTATGAGTGGCAAAGACCAACACCAAAAACTACAAAAGTGCAAATGACAGCCAACTCCTCTTTGGGCTTAAATATATGGATCCAAAGAATTTTACCAAGCCCAAATGTAGCCCACATTTTATACAAGTATATATAAATAGTTTCCACAGCCTTAACAAAAAAGCTGTTTTTAGGCTAGGGTTTTAATTAGGCGGCTGACTCCTTTACTTCAACCTCTGTAACCGGAGTCCTCTTCACTCAGCAATCATGGGGTATCAACTAATCTTTATATTTAGTACTACTTATACTTTATTTCTCTAGTGAATCATTTAAAATTCAGTTCTTATTTTTTAAAACCAGATAATTGTTTGTCATGTAGTAGTTAACTCTATAAGCAAAAAAGTCATTTGGGTTTGTGGGTCTAATGTTGTCTGTTAGAAAAATGAATCTTCTTGATGGGTTAATTGTATGGAAGGAGAGATTTTCGATGTGGGTTATATACTGTTTTGTGCATAAAATGAGGTAAAATATGTTGGGGTGGGGGTTGTAGTTAAATTCAGTTCTTTTTAAACCAAATTCCTAGTTCTGATAATTGTTTGTAATCAGCTGATTATATTTTTTTTTTTTTTTTGGTTATTTGGCTATAAGTGGATGGGCAATTTGTAATCAGCTGTTTGGGGGGGTGTGTGTGGGGCTGTAACGTCATTTGTGTGAAAAATGGATTTTTTTGATAGTTAATTATCTTAAAGGAGTCATTTTGATGTGGATTATATACTTTTTTATGCATAAAATGAGGTAAATGCCTATCAAGTTGCTTAATGTTTAGGAAACTGAGATTATATGATAGCTATAAGTGGATAGTGGCAATTTGTAATGGCTGGAAAGAAATGGACGTGAAATAGAGGGAAATGGATAGAATGAATTTGTATAGCCGACTCCAACTAATCTGGGATTGAGGTCTTGTTAATTGATTGGGACATGGAAAGCTTATGTATGATGGGATCTTAGTGGTTGGGGGCGGATACCCGGTGGTGGTATAGTTGAGGTGTGCACAAGGTAGTCTGTCCACAACAATAAGAAATAGATTTATGCACATGGATCTGTGCATGAGCTCGTGGTAGATTATATCGACAGACTTCCATTAATTTTCTCTATTGTTTTTTAAAGCATCTTTATGCAAAGGAATGACATGACAACATTAATAGTCCATAAGTTCTTGAGGGAAAAATTAGGAATATATTGGTATTGAGTTAACTGATGGAGATTTGATATGCTTCTCGAGTTAAGGGGATTGAATTCTAAGCTACTCTCATGACTTGGGGTATGAGAAGAAGATAATTGCCTATGAACTTCTTCAATTCTGATATAGTTTCATAAGAGTTGTCATCCAAATGTTGAGTAACATCCTAAGTGGAAAGCATTTTCTACTAAATAACACTCTGACATGGGTAAAATTACAGGAAGACACGTGGAATGGGAGCTGGACGCAAGCTGAAGTCCCACCGCAGAAGACAAAGGTGGGCTGACAAGTCCTACAAGAAGTCACATCTTGGTAACGAATGGAAGAAGCCATTTGCTGGTTCATCCCATGCAAAAGGAATTGTGCTTGAGAAGATGTAAGGTTCATCTTTACTCTTAATTTTTCTGCTTATGTTATCTTCAAACATTTGAATTGTATATCTAACCTCTCAAGTTGCTGATATGCATTTGCAGAGGTATTGAGGCTAAACAGCCAAATTCTGCTATTCGTAAATGTGCTAGGGTTCAACTCATCAAAAACGGGAAAAAGATTGCTGCTTTTGTCCCTAACGATGGTTGCTTGAACTACATCGAAGAAAATGTGAGTCCTTCCATTGCTTTCAAGTATGAGTTTTTCATTTCTGGCTCGTCGGCCAAAATTAATTACGGGCGCTAGCCAAAATGTACAAAACATATACACCGACTATGATGTATATTTGTACTCAATATGCATACATTTGCCGGCTATTATTTTTTAGAGAGGTCCAGAAATGTAGTTATCCCTTAAAATGTACTTACTTCGAATTCTTGAACTTGCAGGATGAAGTGTTGATTGCTGGATTTGGTCGTAAGGGTCATGCTGTGGGAGATATTCCCGGTGTTAGGTTCAAGGTGGTGAAGGTTTCTGGTGTCTCTCTTCTAGCTCTATTCAAGGAGAAGAAAGAGAAGCCAAGATCTTAATTTGCTTTTTTTTTTTTTTTTGGGCCAAAACACTCTCGAGCGTGCAATGGACGTTTAGCTGTATTTGAGTTATTATTTTGTCAACTACTATTAAACTAGACACTGTACTGGAATTTTGGTTCATTATTGTTGAATTCGAATGTTACCTTAATGTCATCCTCCTACAACAAAAATATGGTCTCTAGTTCATTATGTGTGTTTTTCCTTATGCACTCTGATCATCAAGTCAGCTTGGTTAAATTCGTCTGGATGCTTCTCCTTTCTTTTTCCCTTTTTGTGTTTGGTATCTCAGAAGCTATTGTTCATGGAAAAATATGTAATATTATTCCGAAGAATGTTCTTTGAAATTATTTTACGACTGTTTTTGTGTCTTCAGTTAGTTGGTGGGAAATACTTTTTGGAGAAAAATAATTATAATTATATTAGTAAATTGAAAGTGTTCTTTTTCCTTTTTACAGAAAATATTCAAACATTAGAGAATGACTTTTCATGGAAGATTATATTTTGCAAAAATAGCTTTTGTCGTACCATACTTTTAGAGATTTAATCACCTTTGGTAATCAAGCATGGTATATTACTCTTGAAATCTGATATTGATCTCTTAAAATCTTATTGCTCCATAACGCTACTTTAACATACGCTGTTTAATTGTTTTAAATAATTGTCCGCATCCGATATTTGTAACTTTTCCAGTCTGCTTTGATTAGCTTTTTTTTAAGCCAAAGGTCTATTGGAAACAATTTCTCTACCTATCATAGGGATAAAGGTTGCGTACACTCTACCCTTTTCAGACCCCACTAGCGGGTTACACTAGATATGTTGTTGTATTCGATATTTGTAACAAATCAAGCAATTAGCTAGAGTCGAAGTAAAAACGAAAATCCATATCATCTAATTATTGTTAGTTGAGAAAACTTTATAAGCAAAATGTCCAGCATTCATGTGCTTGTTTGCAAAAGGGGTGTGGTAAACTTTTGGACTCCACGGCATTCTTGAAGTATCCATTTTCTTTACTTTTAACCTTTTACTGTCAAGATAACTCAATATCTAGCTAATAATTTAAGCAATTAATGACTTTCTTTCCCCCTACAGCCGTTTCTTTTAGCTACAGGTTCTTTCTTTCCCCTTTTGCATGCAACATGATAATCAGCTATATATGTAACGCTTTCAAGAAAAACATTGCATATGCAGACATCTCTAATGAGAGTAGTAGCAAAAGATGAGTTTACTGATATAAATTTTATTAAAAATAAGAAAATGCCAGGTTATCTCTTTTTGAAATGGATAATGAAAAAACTTCAAAAAAATAAAGCTTCTTTTAAAGCTGATGTAATGGGGTTGTTAACTGTGAATCTTACATAGAAAGACTTCAAGGTTTTACATTCATGTAATAAATCGGTACTTGGACAGACATATATGTTGTCGAAAACCTTGATCTTAGCTCAACGCGAAAGAATCAAGCATCACATAAGCCTTTGTGAAGTGCTATACAATCGTGATGCCTTTGCCACCTGCTGAAACTAGCCTTGTTCTTGAAGTCTAACCATCTCTGAATATCAAAGTTTACGCTCGATTAGCACATCCATACATCACTATAAGAAGCAGGATAGGTTAAAGATTCAGGTTTTCATTAATAAAGTTGGGACTACATTTTGGAGAAAGAAAAAGATCCTTTCTTGATAAAGATGCACTTCTAAGACAATTAGTTGTAATATCAGGAAAGAAACACATATTTTACCTTGCAATGAAGCATTGCTTGGCCGTCCTCATAAATTGTTGTTTTCTTTATGATCAATATCCAAAGAAGGCAAATCCAAACCAGTCTTCCCAACTACCTGGGCTCCTTCACAAAAATCAAGACAATCATCGGAAGAATTCTTGACAGCAAAGGGCATCCTTCTAACTGCTATCTCAGGGGTATTTAGCGACAAATAGGCCAATCTATTCATAAGAGATTCAACCTTGTTGCAAAATGGGGTTGTGCTGACTTCTTCTACTTGACTGTTTAGTTGGTCCGCTTGATTTGCACACACAGTTTTCTCTGCATTTGTTTCTTCGAGAGTATCCAAATCGTCCTTGACATCTACTCTACCTTCATTCCCTGTTTGGCACTGTGGCATTGTTTCAGCACCCATGGAAGTTGAGTCATATTCTCTCTCAACATGATCAATCTTGGTATTTTTAAAGTCACCATTTACATTATCCTCCAGGTTCATCTCATTCATCTGGCTAGGCACGTCCAAATTATAATTAACATTGCCCTGAATGCCTACTCCATCTCCATCCTCTGTTTGACACTGTCTAATGTGTTCACTAATAGTAACCTCAATAGCCTTAATGACAATATTCCCAATAGTATCCGAGTTCATTTCATTCTCCATAACACCTTGTTTTTCACCCTTAATTGCAGCCAAACCAGCAACCACGTGTTCAACTGAGTCAGATTCATCGGCCACAACTTCCTCAATTCTTTGGTTGGCACTCTTGATCACATTTGTATCATCGTTTACAACAACTTGGTTTTCACTCTTAATTGCAACCAAACCATCACCTGCAATGTGTTCAACTACACCAGGTTCATCGGCCACAACTTCCTCTATTCTTTGGTTTTCACTCTCAATCACATTTGTATCATTGTTCACGATGACTTGGTTTTCACTCTTAATTGCAACCGAACTATTACCTGCAACGTGTTCAATTGCGTCGGGTTCATCAGCCATAACTTCCTCTATTCTTTGGTTTTCACTCTTAATCACATCTGGATCATTGTTCATAATGACTTGGTTTTCACTCTTTATTGCAACCAAACCATCACTTGAAACGTGTTCAACCGCATCAGGTCCTTCAGCCACATCTTCCTTATTGTTCAAAGCACTTGCTATGCTTTGGCTTTCACTCTTAATTAGAACTGTATCATCGTTCGCAATGACTTCGTTTTCACTCTTATTTGCAACCAAACCATCAGCTGCTACATGATCAACTGTGTCAGGTCCTTCCGCCACAACCTCCTCATTGTTCAGAGTGTTTGCTATTATTTGGTTTTCACTCTTAATCTCATGTATATCATTGTTCACAATGACTTTGTTTTCACTCTTAATTGCAACCAAACCATCATATGTAACATGTTCAACTGTATCAGGTCCTTCAGCTACAACTTCCTCGCTGTTCAAAGTACTTGCTATGCCTTGGTTTTCACTCTTAGAAGCAACCAAACCAGCACTTTGAATGTGTTCAAATGGATCAGGTTCTTCAGCCAGAACATCCATATTTTTTGAAGTATTTGCTCCACTTGTTTCATGATGAACTTCAAGAGATAACTCAGAAATAAGAGTAATATCACTCGGAGCACCAGCGTGACTATCCAAAACATTTGACTTGTCCGAAGAAGATACAGGAGAGAGGTGTTTCAGAGTTTCAGGCTTTCTATTTGCCCTAAGAGGAACTCTTGTACTCTTAGCTTTTGAGTTTGAGTTCCCTTTTGGGCTACAGACAGTAGCTTCAGTTTTGGGCAGTGAAGCACCAGAATGATTATCTGAAATATTTGACTTGTCTGAAGAAGATACAGGAGAGACGTGCTTCAGAGTTTCAGGTTTTCTAGTTGCCCTAAGTGGAACTTTTACACTCTTAGCTTTGCTGTTTGAGTTTCCTTTTGGGCTACAGATGGTAGCTTCAGTCTTGGGCAGTGCGGTAGACGAGCTGGAATGAGTACCGTTAGGAGTGCGGACTGCCTTTACCTGCATGACAATCAATTTTAACTTAAATAATTTGGAAGTTACACCGGTTAAGGAATTCCAAAAAATATTACAACTAATGTAAGATAATTCCGTGACGTTAACATGCATAAAGTTCTCCACTTGGTAATCATTAAGAGAATCAAGACTCAAATACACCTATTTTCTTTCCACTTGATAATGATCTTATCATCATTATACTAGATGCTGCCATCACGTAAATTATTTCTAATTAAAAATGACATGAAAATAGATTCATATAAATAGAAGACTAAACTGACCCCGTCAAAGTAACCCATCTTCGGGGATGGCATCCGCAGACCTGATGGTTTCATCATGGAGGCTGGACGAGAAACTGTGCCTGCTTGCTTTAAACTTTCTCTAGGTATTGTTCCCCTAATCTCGGGCTTATCTGAGGTCTGATCACTTAAATGATTCTTCAGATCCAAAGTTGAGGTGTCACTATCAAATGATCTGCAGGAGCTGGTGTCAAAGCTAGTCCTTAACTTGCTTGACCTTTGGTTGATCGTGGCAGAAGACGATGATGATATTGAAGACCAGTCACTGACAGAACTAGCAGGTGATATGCTCGAGTTGATCTTAGAAGACATCAGATAAGCTGAGACAGCAGAATTCCCAGATGGTAGTTTACTCTTCAAAGCAACTTTTGAAGGGGTTTTGAGTTTTGCACTTGCAGAAGGTTGAGCAATAGGTTTGCTATTATCAACCTTTTGTTGAGCAATAGGTTTGCTATTAACAACCTTTCTCCTCGCTGCAGGAATCAAAGATTTAGCCGTCTTGTCAGAGGAAGTACTTCCAGAACTATCACTTGAAGATCTTGCTGGATGTATTTTCATTGCAGGTGAAGATCCCACTGAAGATGGCTTCATTGACATTGTAGGTTTGGGCAAAATCCTACTTGCTTTATTTGAGGCGGATGCTTTTTGTGTCTGAGCCCCTCTAACAGAAGCTGCAAATCCCCATTATCAAGGTCAGGAAAGATGTTTAAGTAGGCCTTTGGCCATAGATTCCAGATATTTTTCCATTATTTGGAATTTATGAAGTTGGAGTTGAAGATGGAGTTATGTTTGATTATACTTTTTGCAACGAAGAGAAGAGAGCACTTTACTTGGATTTTGTGAAGATGGAGTTGGATATCAGGTTTGGAGCACTTTTCCAAATTTGGAATCCAATTCCGAGTTGGATTTGGAAATTTTATAACCAAACACTGATTTTAAAATAAAATGAAAAATTATTCCGGAAAAAAAAAGAAACTAATTCTCAAAACGGTTCCTTAAGAAATTGTTACAAGCCACAAGTACAAAGGATAAACAGCCTAGCTACTTTTTATGGAGTGGAGACAGCTTTTACTCACCCTTTACTCAAGAAAATAATCTAAATTTAACACTTCTTTTACCACTTACCTGAACTAGTTTTCGTGCTGTCATTATCTGTTTTGACTCGTGTGATGTCCAAAGAAGCCCTTTTGGATGCAGAAACAGGTTGCAACTTTGTGCTAATTTTTGGAGGCTTTAATGATGCTCCACTTGTAGTTCTACTGATTGACTTCATTAAACAACATAAAACAATGTCAGTAAAATATCAAAAGTACACTTTTTGACCATCTACTCAAACAAATGAGGGAAAGAACATCTACTCAACCTTTTTGACCAACTCTTTAAAAGCCTACAACTAGCAGACTCAAAAAAGGCAAATTTAAAGAAGAGTGTGACTTTTTCTTTAAATATAAGGTATTTCTTTTAACTGGCTATAGAAATGAAAATATGGGGAATAGCAGAGAGCATATAGGTAAAAGAAGTGAAACTTCAAAGACAAATTACATGCCTGTGTGACTTGTGCCTTATCCTGGTTCAACCCTTTACCCAATCTTTGTGTTCCTGTAATTTGCTTTGGCTGACTTTTCGGTATCCCAGCTTGTGCTCCAATGATTCTTTTTGGAGCAAGTTTTGGCTTCATCTGACATTTGAGAATATAGACAATATTTGTTGAGAACTATAGAGAAGTGACTAAAATTTCAGATGTAAAATTAAACTTACCCTATCTTTTGAAGCAAGGTCCACCTTCTTTGCAGCTGTAAAAAAGGTTAACATTAGACTGGAATAACTTGCGAGAAATATGCATATATTTATGATGATACCTCAAAAGAAATTTGACCCTGTAGGAAGTAAACCCTCTCCCACTCCCCCCACCCAAATACGCATGCACCCTCCAGTCCCAGTGAGGAAAAAAAAAGGGAAAAAATTTAAAACTAACAAAAAAGACGACGTTAAGATGGGAAACTAACACTGAAGACATTCTTAACTATTTCTATGGTATCCTCTGGGTTGCATGACTAAACATCCTACAAGCTCATGTACTTCCTTTTCTCAACCTCCAGACACAATTTGAAACAAATCACACAATTGACAAAAAATATTACGGCCCCGTGAGAATGAACAAGTTTATAGTTGAAATCTTTTACGTATTAGATAAGTTTACACTCCAACTTCCTGCTACGTTTACACTCCAACTTCCTGCATGGCCTATTGATCTCCTTCTAAGAAGCTAAGCCTAAACTCTCTTTCTAAACCTACACCCCATCTCAGTAAATCCTTGTTGCCTCTATGGCCCTGCAAACAAAGTACTTATTTGTCCCATTAACCTTAAACATCCTGCCCACATACAAAGACTTCTTCCACAAATAGTTATAGCTAATAGCACATATTGCTTTGTCTGAATCAAAAGACTATGTTCAGACTGCAAAGATGCATGCTGGTAATATGGCAAAGGTGAATTTCTTACTGAAGTTATGCTATTAAAAAATATTGAAGGAAGTTGTATAGATGCACAATTTCATGGTTGGCACTGAAAAGACGGGGAAAGGGGGGAGAGAGAGAGAGAGAGAGAGAGAGAGAGAGCATGATGGTACCAAGAGACTCACAAAAATGAAGAGAAATATCACACTAAGGTACTTTTTCCTTCATGCAATATGTATAATGACCGATTTAAAACAACTGGTATCCAATTAACTTACAAGAAATAGCTCCATTATCTCTCTTTTCAGATGCATCCCCACTACTTGGAATGGTCACCTTCTGGATTGAGGCTCTTATATCTCCAAATAACTCAGCTTCAATATGTTCTAGTGCCAAATCCTCACTTTCCAACGTGGAGATCGAATCAAAAGATTGTTGCACATCCTCCTCAATCATAGGTAAAGATGGTTTGTCACCTCCCTTAATCATGCTGGACAACTCCTCGGCATCAAGCACACCTATAAATATGTTGTTTGTAAGTTTGACTTTGCAATAGAGGATTAGATAAATACATACCCCTTAATAGGGACTATAGCACAAAGCTACCTGCATCTGTAAAGAAAGCACTATCCCAAGCTAAACTTTTGCGTAAATTGACCTTTCCTTTTCTTCCGGCCTTTTCAGGTTCCTTTGACTCATGCAGCTGAGGGAACTGCTCGTCATTGTTACCTTTACGAGCCATGTCCATTTCTTCTTGACTATTAGTAGCGCCTGAAACAACCCAAGATTCTAGCCTCAGTCTGATTTACTAAACAGCGCAAAAACAAAACTAATACACACAAAACTCTCTGAACTCGGATGAAAAGAGAAATGGAATGCAGCAGCATAAGCAAGAAAAAAGTGCTTCTAGCTCTAATAAATTGTCATAAAACCCAACGAGGAGACTGAAAATGATCGACTCTTTGAGGCTTTATAGACGAGAAAGTTTAGCCACTCTACATCTCCATCAGGAAGCAATAACGCTAACTATTATTTAAGTTCTTTCAGTTACAGAATTCCACGTACTAACAAAAGATCCAAATAGATTTGAACGAAGTAACATCGCACGGGCATAATTATAGCAGGGTCAGGATATTCCCGTCCTAAGTATCGGATATAAGGGTGTCCCCTCATCCAGGTCTCTACAGGGGAATCTCCACTTGCTGTTTCACAAAAGGTCAGCATCCTTTTCATTTACAAGTTAAATGATCTGGTCAGGTTCAGTTCCAAATTAAGTGTTTATAATTCAGTAACATACCAAATACAATAAAGATAGCTCTTTAATTCGTGAGCCATCAATCACTTTGGACTAGATTACCTCTTTCCCCTCAACACTACTTTGAAAATTTCAGAAAAGCATGTGTAAATCTCTCTTAAGTACTCCTCTGTCCCCGCCACGGACTTAGAAGTTTAAGGAATTATGTATATCAGCCTCAACCTACTTAAAATGTATATCACTTTTCAATCAGATGATTTATTCCTTCAATTTCTTTAGAGTGAGATAGAGCAACCTTGAAACTCCAAAAATTGCACACATTCTTTCAAATCAAATCACTTTGAACAGCAAAAAGGGTGAGAAGAAAACTCAAACTTTTTCCAGATCTTCTAATAGAAAAAAAAAAAAAACTAATCTTTGGTTCAACAGTTTAAAGACTAAATAAATAATCAGAAAGTAAAATACAGTTTGGATAAATCAAGAACTGAATTATCACATGCACTCATTCAAGCCAAAAGGGTGTAAAAAAAATCCATTTTTCCCAGATCTTGTCAAAAGAACAATCTTTTCTTTTATTCAACAGTTTCAAGACTAAATAAAGAATCAGAAACTAGAAACTAAAAAAATTAGGTATAGACAAAACCAACAACAAAAATTAAACAATTATCCATAATAAAAGAAATGGAAAAAACAAGAACCTGAAGAAGGGTATTCTTCAAGACCCCAAGAAGGAAGTGGAGAAGATGAATTTCCAATAAGATTATCATTTTCTGATGAAAAATCAATAAGACTAAGTTCATTTACTTCAAGATCCATTTTTTCACTATCTTCCATCAACATTTAGTGAACCCAAAAGTGTAAAATCTAAGCTAAGAATGATTAGTATCTTAATTTGATTTGAAAATTGAATGGTTCTTGAAAGATAAAGGGGTGTACTGAGAAAGATGATAAAATGGGAGCGCTATAAAGGAAAAGGGGGATTTCTTTTTATTTTTTTTGAACTGATGAAGAGGCGGTTTTTCAAAGAATGGGAGATATGAAAATGAAATTAAATATTTTGATAGCCGTTTGGCCCTAAAATAAATGTTAATTTTGAAATGTTGAGTTGGCCATGTGTCCAAGGACAGGTGTACAAAGTCCTCCCTCCTACCCATTTGACATGACACTCTTTTCTTTTTAACCAATCTAAAAAAAGTTCACTTTTCTATATTTGAAAATAATTTAATTTTATGAGATGATTTATAGTCATATAAATATTTAAGGCTTATTTTAGATCACAAATTTTAAAAGTCTTCATTTCTTTATTAAACTCTGAGCCAAGTCAATTGCATCCTATAAAATGAGACGGAGGGAGTACTATACGATCTGATTAAAAAAATATCTTATTCAAATTAATAATTTGGGCCGACACACTTTTCAGTCTAAAAAAAAATTATATTGTTTGTACTTTATCATATTGTAATAAGTGTCTTATTTTTTGAGGCTACTAATTTCACTTTGACGATAATTACTGCGAGACTATCTCGATTCAAACTTGTACACTATGACTCGAATTGTGATTTTTTTACCATAATATTATTTTTATATATATATAATTGTGTTATCTGGATAAGTTTGTGTCAAAGCTTTGACAATTACCTTTAGATTGTCTCTTTAGGACCAACTAGTTAGATCAATTAAAAAACTTAGATACATAAAAGGTCAACCGATAGAAAGTATCATGATTTCTCTATATGTATAATTTTATGTGTCATAAATGTACATATATATGTTAACCCTTATTCCTAAGTCACATTTTTTCGCTTTCGTTAGTTTCATTTTTATATTGCTTTGAACTGTTTGTACTTATCTGACCTTTTCATTTTTTCACTTTTCTCGTCATGTTTTCTCTTGGTAGTCTTTCGGAAAGCTTGACCTACTCCGGTCGCGGGCTTTTAGGATCAGATTTCACTCTGCGCATGGTGGAACTTAGGATTTTATCAAGGGTGTCAAAATATAAAAAAGTAAATATACGATGAAATTAAGACGGTTTAACACATAGTATATATACATAAAAGAGTTCTTATTATGTATTTACACAGTGTAATTTTTCGACCAAGGGGTGTCGGTTGACACTCCTTGGATGCATGTGGCTCCGCTACTAAGCCTCTCTATCTTTCGAGATAGGGTAAGGTCTACGTACACTTTACCCTCCCCAGACCCCACATTATGAGATTTCACTGGGTGTGTTGTTGTTTTTGTTGTATTCCTAAGTCACATTTTTAATTTATATACTATTATTTTTTAAAAGAAAAGGTTTAAGAATAGCAAAGCATAAAATGAAAAATGGTTAGGAATCAAAAACGGACTTACGCTAATATCTCTTATTTGATAACATAACGTCCAAAAATAGCAAAGTTATAACGGGTAAATGAGATATATATATTGAGGAAAAAATGCTTGTATATTAAGAAAAAATCTGTTTAGTATGTCATATCGTATGTTATATCTGTGTAATGATATGGTTAACAGAAATTATAGAACAAATCTAATGAGCTAGAGTTAACAAATTTAGCTTGGTTAATTAATTACCGGAATCTATTCATGCCATATCTTTTATTTCTCGACTTCATATGCACGTTGATTGATTTTATTATTTAGAGTCAATCTCACTTTATCCCCCTAACATTTAAGGGTTGGGAAACGATATTCCCTTCAAATATTGAATGGGAATGATAATCCCCTTATGCAATATTTTTCGGTAAAAAAAATCTTTTTTTGAGCAAAGACACTTTCCTTTTTCATTCTAGACTTAAAATATAAGTAATTCTTATTATTGTCTCATTCACTTATTCTGTTGAAAATAATGCACTTCTTTTAGGATATGACAGCTACATGGAATAATCTGTTAATAAATTTCAAGCTATGTGGCATTCGTTTTACCTGCATGCGCATTAAACTTTTGGGTTTTAATTGTACATCAACAATCTACCTAACTTCACCCTCTAATTACCTTTGGGTCATCTATGACTATTTTGTATAATAATAATCCATCCGCTAAAATATGTTTAACAACAATTTCCACATAAACCGATTATTAAGCATATCTTTTTATTTTGAAGATCGCTTAGATAAGCCAAGCAATTTTTTTTTCCTAAAAAATCAATCTGATTTTTATCTTACATGAAAAAAATTCTAATTATATTTATATAAGAAATTCTTTGAAGGTTATGGACGAAGTGCTTGGTTACAAGAAATCAATCGGCATCTTATTTGAGTGCTTATGTTTATGCAAATGTATGGGCGGCTTAAGTCTAATAAATAGGAGTTATATATTTTTTGTATATTTCTAGAAAAAATATCTTTATTCAATAAATGAAAAGTCTCACTGACAAATATTATATAAGGGGGTTACCATTCTCATTCAACATGCGGAGGAGGTGCTGTTTTTCCAACATATAAATATTAAGGGAGTAAAGTAAAATTGATTCTCAGCTTAAACTCCTCAAAAAGGAGGAATACACAAGCTTAAGCTAATCAAGAAAAGAACCCGAAAAGTTCTTTTGTGCCTTGATATATATATTTTTTTTTTGGTGTTCAATAGAACAATGGAAGAGGTTAATGAGAAAATTCATAGATTACCCAACGGTAATGTTAGAGGGAGAAATTAGGTAGACCGTTGATGTGCAATTAAAACTCAAAACTTTAATACGCATGCAGGTAAAACGAATGTCACATAGCTTGAAATTTATTAACAGATTATTCTAAGTAGTTGTTATATCCTAAAAGAAGTACATTATTTTCAACGGAATAGATGAATGTGACAATAATAAGAGTTATATGTTTTCATGTTTTAATTCTAGAAAGAAAAAGGAAAAATATCTTTATTCAAAAAAAGGAAATGTTTACCAAAAAATATTGCATAAGGGGATATCGTTCCCATTCAATATTTAGAGGGGGGTATCGTTTCCAACCCTTAAATGTTAGAAGGTAAAGTGGGACAGACTCTATTAATTGAAAACGCACAAGATACATTGAAGAAAATGTTAGAGTCCTAGAGAGCTATAAAAGAAGAATAAAGAAAGAACAAAAGGTATTTTCCCTACTATTTTCTCAAGGAGTTTCTCATACACCATCTTCAAATAAGTTCTTTCTTTTTCTCTTATAGGTTCATTGTATATATATTTTTGTGGAGTTCTTTTGAAGTTTATTCGCATTGTGTTGCCGTATTTCGCATTGTTTAAAGAGTTAGGTTTTATTTTCATTTTTATCTTTTGTAAGTTATTGTGGTTGAATTTGAGTCTGACACATACGATGATGAGGTGCTTATAAGAAAGTTGAAGCGAAGGGAAAATCAGGGCTTCAGAGATACGCACCAATGAAGATAGTTATATTTTCACTTTTGAATCAATTCTTTGTAAGTACAAGTCTACTCTTTAAACTACTTACCCATTTTCTTTTTAGGACTTTGACTGGTGGTGGAAATGTAGGACACTTTCTCTTGGTGAAAATAACTCATGGATGTGATTATCCAGTGAGAATTAAATATTTGTCCATATTTTATTTTATATAATATAATACATAAATTTCGTGTTAGTTATACGAATGTTAATAATATAGCTCTTGGTTTTCAATATAAGCTCAGTTACAAGAAATTTTTATAAGAAATATTGAATCTTGTACAAGGTTAAAATTTTATCCTACAAACCAAATGGCCAGTGTTTATTTTCTTTCTATTCGTCGATATTAGAATCTATTTATTTCTCTTGCCTCATGAGTGATGACCCTTGTGCTTGTTGAGTACTAGTCATTTTTAGGACCCGTTTGGCCATGAGAATTTTTTATTTTTTTTCCGAAAAATTATTTCATTTTAGTTGGAAATCAGCATTTGGCCATGAAATTCCAAATACAATTGTAGTTGTATTTGGAATTTAAAAAACATCTAAAACCTTATTTTCACGTTTTTCACTTTCAATACATTTAAACAATCAAATATTAATCTTTGCAAAAACTATAACCAAATAAAACTCCAACTTCAAAATTCCAAATAAAGTGAAAAATATATATTTGGTTTTCATGGCTAAACGCCAACTTAGTTTATTGTTAGAGCTCCAAGATTGTAATTAGTGCTAACGTGTTTTAATTGGATTTTTTTTTTTTTTTTGGCAAATGTAAATAGAATAATTTTGGAAGGAATGCATTTGACAAAGAAGATACACGAGGAAGATGAAAAAGAAGAAGCTGGAGAAGAAATTTTCTGAAAGAGAGAACTACCCAAATTTGTAGTAGAAATATTCAGTTGATTTTTTGCTTTGAGTCTTAACTGCTTTAGGATGTAATAATTTCTCAGGTCTTTGGGTTTTACCCTCAAACTTTACATGGTCCTAGTCACATTATTGGCTTCCTTACACTTTATTCTTGAGTACTTGCATCACATCTTCAATCAATAATTTGATATTCAAATATGAAGAACCCTCTTCTTGTATTGCCTTCTTTGACATGTGTGCTAGCTCATTTGCTGTTTTTCTTCTTTCTTCACCCTCTAATCCTTTATCCATTAGTTGATCTATTGCTTTTTTGACTTGATCCATGTTAACTAACACTCCATTCTTCTCTTCATTCCAAGAGTTAATACTTACTTCAACCCCAACTCGAACCCCAACCTTGAGAACATTTACGATGAATTTCTCATTGTAAAATTGCTCGGCAAACATAGGAAAAGTAATCATTGGTACGCCACAGGAAATTCCTTCTAAAGTCGAATTCCATCCACAGTGCGTCAGGAACCCTCCGATGGATGGATGAGATAATATCATAACTTGTGGGGCCCATCCTCGAATAATAATCCCTCTTCCTTTAACCCTCTCTTCGAAATTTTCATCCCTTAGCCATTTTTCGACTTGTGGTGTAAAATTTAGTCCTCTGATTATCCAAATGAAAGGCACGTTTGATGACTCCAAGCCTAAACCAATTTCCTTCATTTGCAAATATGAAATGTGACAAAGGCTACCAAAACAAGCATAAATGACTGATTTTGGCTTTATAGAATCAAGCCAATTCAAATAATCACAATGCTCATCAATTGATGCCTTGTTTCCTCTATCAACCATTTCATCCATTTCTTTGTTACACAATGATACTGGACCAATACAAAAAACTTTGTTCACAACTTTCTTGTATGCATCAACATACCAAGGCTCCAACTCCTCAAAAGTATTGATCAAAGTACCTCTTGCCAAATATTGGGACTTTTTAATTTGGTCCAAAATACTCTCCATATCTTGAGAAGATTGCTTTCTTGAATCAAAAGGCAATTGAGCTTTTGTGAACTCAATCTTGTGTGGTACATTAGGGACCAAGAATGAATCAGAATCCAACACAAGGGTCTCTTGTATTTTTGTCTGGTTTAGTATGTGAGAACAATAGAGGGTGAAACATGAAATTGTATCAAAAACATACCTTGGAATCTTGAACTTATTGGCAACTTGTTGAGTCCAAGTGAGAGGACTAGTGGAAATGATACAACTTGGCTTTGGTTCCAAATCTTGAATCAATTTCTCTAGTGGTTCTTGCATCATCCCACTAGCCAAAAAGAAATCTTTAAACAACTCAGGTGAACTAAGTGTGTCCAAGTTTTCACATCCTTGAGGCAATCCAACTTCTTGGCTTGGGAAATGAAGAGGAATTAGTTGGATTTTTAAATTGGTTTTTCTAGCATGAGTGATTATAGATTTGTATTTTTGGGCATTGAGAGGTGTTGTGATAATGGAGACATTGACTCCATGAAGGGCTAGTAATTTTGCAAAGTCTGTTAATGGTATAATATGGCTTTGAGACATTAAAGGTATCAATAGAAAATGAAGCTCTCTAGATGAAGAAGCCATTGTTGAGAAAAAATTATTTGTTCCAAGTGTATGAGGAAATAGTTGATGGTGAAATTTATAGTTAAAAGGAAAATTGTATTGATATATGTGACAGTTAGATGACACGAAATGAATGAGACTAATTTTATGGCAAACATTAGGGAAGGGAAATAGCACTCTTAGACCCTCAGAATTGGCAAATTTTGATTTTAGTTCTTGTGATTTTTTTGTTAAGCATATTTATCTTCAATTACTTATACGTGCACTTTTAATCTCTCTATCTATGAATCTTCAAAAATTTAATGAATTATTAAGTACTAATTGAACAAAATATTTAGAATGCATTCTAGATATAAGCAACTCAGAATATTTTTTAGAATATTATCCAAATAACAGAGTGATGAATAGAATATTTAGAAATAGAACGGGTCAAATATCAATAACAGTTTATAAAATTAGTCCAACTATTTTCCTAAAACTCGAATGTGGTACAAAATATAACTATCACTCCATATTTTAGAATAATATAGTACTAAAACAGTCTAAATTGATATATTTCCAACACAGAGGGATCATAAATATACCTATTAATTAAAGGTCATACTTGACCAAATATTACAAGGATCATATTTTTTATCAATAGATAATTGAGGGGCCAAAAGTGCAATTATCCTCGAAACAGTGAACAAAAAATGAATGGTGTACCATGTGCTTATCCTACCAAATCGCTTTGTTTTTTTCCTCATTACGTAATCACAATGTACAAAATATCACATAAATGAGGAAAACAAAAGTGAAATTTCTACTACTTAGAAGAGGGAGTTTGGTCGTCCCTCTTCGTCGTCCGTTGATGGGCCCCATTAAAAAAAAAAAAATCTTTTGAGCCCTATATTAAACAGGCACAAAAAAAAAAATTGTGGATCCCATATATATTAAACAACAACTAATATTTAAAAAAATTATGAGCCCCCTATTAAATACCAACCAGTATTATAAAAAAAAAAAAAGTGAATCCCATATTTAAAAAACAAACAATGTTAAAAAAAAAAGTGGGTCCCATAGTAAACACCATGCGTATTCGTAGCAAACACTAATATAATAAAGTTTTAAATACGGAACACAAATTACAATGTTATATCAATCGTGTTTTGAACATAGTACATATAAAAAAAAAAAAAAATGGGCCCCATATTAAACAGGCCCATAAAAAAAAATTGTAAAAAAAAATTGTGGGCCCCATATATATTAAACAACAACTAATATTAAAAAAAATGTGGGCCCCATATTAAACATATATCCAAGTATTAAAAAAAAAGGTACCACATCCAAACTCGGGAAAAAAAAAAAGTGAACCCCATATTAACAAAATCAAGTAATATTAAAAAAAAAAAAGTTAATCCCATATTAAAAAAACAAACAATGTTAAAAAAAAAAAAAATTATGGGCCCCATATTAAATACCGTGCGTATCCGTAGAAAACACTAATATAATAAAGTTTTAAATACAGAGCACAAACTACAATGTTATATTAATCGTGTTTTGAACATAGTATCCCATATTGATAAAATCAAGCAATATAGAAAAAAAAAATGAATCCCATATTAAAAAAATAAACAATGTCAAAAAAAAAGTGCAAACTTTGTATTTTTAACAAACACTAATATAATAAATTTTTAGATACGGAGTACAAATTACAATGTTATATCAATCGTGTTTTGAACATAGTATATATATAAAAAAAAAAAAAAGGTGGCCCATATTAAACAGGCTCATTAAAAAAAATTGTGAGCCCTATATATATTAAACAACAACTAATATTAAAAAAAAATATGGTCCCCATATTAAACACCATCCAAATATTAAAAAAAAGTGGGACCCACACATCCAAACTCACGGGAAAAAAAAAGTGAACATATTAACAAAATCAAGCAATATTGAAAAAAGTGAATCCATATTTAAAAAACAAACAATGTTAAAAAATATGGGCCCCATATTAAACACCATGCGTATTCGTAGCAAACACTAATATAATAAAGTTTTAAAAATACAAACTACAATGTTATATTAATCGTGTTTTGAACATAGTATCCCATATTGACAAAATCAAGTTATTATGTTCACTAAATATACTTAAAATATTTATATTTTAAAATAAGATAGAATTTAATGCAAAAGACAACATGACAAGTAAAATGAGCTAAACGAGAATATTTACCAACAATTAAAAAATAATATTTCTTCGTTTAAATAGAAAATTAATTTCTACAACAAGTCTTTTCTTTTAAAAAATATCAATAAATTTGCTGATTTGTATTCGTAGCAAACATTAATATAATAAAATTTTAGATACGGAGGACAAACTACAATGTTATATTAATCATGTTTTAAACATAACATATACACTCTCTCTCTCTCTCTCTATATATATATATAATCACTATTTAAAGACAGTTACATACACATAAATGCACTATAATTTAAAGTGTTGGGCCCGTGCGCAGCACGGGCATAAGCCGTCTAGTACAATATAGAATCGTTGCCTTTTCTGACACTTGGTGGCTGTGCTAAATTTTCAATAATTGGTATGCTAGATATTTTTATTTTTTTTCAACAATTGGTATGCTAGATCTATTGACCAAATTTGGCGCATCATTGGTAATAAGAGAAATGGGTGTTTTATTTTTCAAATGAGTTTATATTATATATATCGAGTATAAATAATATTTACATAATCATAATTTTTTTAATAAGTCAAATAGTACACTAATCAAGGATGGGTAACATGAAAAAGAGGTTACAAAAACGGATTCAGAATTTTAAATTATGGTTTCGAATCATCGATTTTTTCATTTACGGGTTCTGCAGTTAACTAAGAAGACGATCGATTGGCTTGGAGAGGAAAGGAACCCTGGGACTGAAAACTAAAAGGATAGGAATGAATTGAATAAAGAAAGAATATATAGAACCTTGAGCATTTTCTCTTCTCGGCAATGGTTGAGAGTAAAAGCTATTGGACATCAATGGTATCGGAGTGCGCCTCTTCACGAGGGTGATTAAAGTGAAACAAAATGCCTTAAAGTTGAATATGGTTCGCGAAGCATCTGGCTTACCGGTAATCTCCCATTCCTGCCGTCGAGAGACTTTAATAACTCCACACTTTTCTGGACCCCTTTTTTTACAAGCTTGAATTCTACTCCCAGCAGGAAGATTCTAAATAATATGTGAAAATAGAATCATCGACAAGATGTTTATTAGAGAGATTTTCTTATGGGATACAATCGAAGGGCTCACAAAATGCAAAACTTGAGAACTAAGGGAATATCGATGGCCTTTGTTGAACAGAAAGCGAACGGACGGCAAGTGACTTTGATCTCATGCTAGTCTTTATTTCGGCTACTAATAAGGGGTTGAGTTTTGACAAAAAAAAGGCGGGGCTTCGTTTAGCCGCCTATGTAGTAAGAAAACTCGAGTTTGACGTTGAATAGCCATAGTGAGTTCATCACCAGTGGCATAAGCAGAGGAGGCATATGGGGTGGGGAGAAAGGCAATTTACTTGACTTCTTACAATTCCAGTTGAACCCGCATAAGAAAAAAAGAAAGCGGATTAGGAAAGATTCAAAGGATTACTATACTCATAGACAGGGTTCAGGTTAAGTACTTATTTACACATATTAGCAGGGGCGATGATATTATAAAGCTTATGGGTTCAGTTCATCTAAACCCCATACATTTTGGTCTAAATTTGTATTTTGTCTTAAGAAATTCATTCAATATGTACAAATTATTTGTTTAAAACCTAATAACTTAAAAGGACTAAGATCGTGAATACATAAATTTCAAATTCTGACTTCGCCATGAATATTAAGTCAATTTCTTACTACAACTCCATAGTTTGGCTGAAAAGTGAAAACTACTGAATTCTACTGACTTCGTAATATGGCTCCACTCTGAAGGGATATGTATAACATAGTAAATCAATTTTTTTCTAAGCGCATAAAAATATTTATATAATAATGTAGAATATTTTAGGCTATATTTATTTACATGGAAGTCTGTTGTATAAACTGTAAAAATGTTTGAAATTTCTTTTTATGAACCGACTCATCTCTTTATCAAATATATCAAATTTGACTGAAGAATCAAGATTGGCATTCCCAAGACTCTAGGACTTTTAGTATGGAAAAGTCGTGGCTAGCAGTAGATATTAGTTGAACATTACTCAATGTCATAGGTCATGTATTATTTTCCTCTAATATCTTCAGAAAATATGATTCTAGAAGCACAAGATATGTATTTCACTTTATTTTAAAATTTGTAAGATTCGGACAAAATATGTGAGTTGTTTAAACTGACGGATGTTAATAAAATTAGGGTTGTTCACAGTTTTGGCTAAAATCAAAACCAAACAGAAAATTTAACCAAACCGAATAAAAAAACCGACATTTGGTTTGGTTTGGTTTGATTTGATTTTAAATTTTAAAAACCGATAATATTTGGTTTGGTTATGGTTCTATTAAAAAATAACCGCATAAATAACCGAACCAAACCGATAAATTATATACATAAATTTTATAATTATTTATATGTATAATATTAGCTTTTCATAAATAATTATAAATATTTTATATATTTTAATCATTAATTTGATTTTTGGTCTACTTATTTCACATGATTATTTAAGATCCATGTTTTTAAGAATATGTCCAAGCCCACGTCTTTAAGTATTTTAACTCTTTTAAGTGTTAAGTGTAAACCTACTAATGTGCTCACGTTAGAGTCTAATCTTTCTTTGTCACCCATTTGATTTTAGAGTCTAATGTCTTTAACTTAAATTTTTAGCCTTTCTTTGTCACCCATTTGATTTTAGGTTGTTTCTTTTTTTTTTTTCGAATTTATACCTTTCATTTTTTCTTGTCTTTATGTTTAATTGAGCCCTAAACTTCTAATATTTTTCATAATGAAAAGGATAGAGGTTGTAGATTTGGAGGTTCCTAAAAATTTGAAAATAAAAGATACTTAGTTTTAAAAAACGGGCACATGTTAAGAAAATAATTAATTTTTTCAAAATTTTATAAAAATTCATTTTTTTTCACATTTTGGCAAGAAAAACATTTTTTCGGATTTTATTTGAAAAATAAAAGGTAATGCCCTAATAATTCTTCCGTGGGTAATCCTTAAAAAAAAAAGCTCATTTTTTTAAAAAACAACTCCTATTTTAAAAAAAAATTGAGACCCTAGCCTTGGGGATAATGATAGAAAAACATCGAAGTTTGGGATCATTACACAAAGTTTTTTTTTAATAAAATGGGAGAATTGAGGGCAAAAATGCAAGATCGCCCCAAAGTTTGGGATCATTACACAAAGTTTTTTTATTTCATATATTTTCATTTTCATTTTAGGCTAAGAAAATGAAATCATGAAAATCAAGATTTTTTAAGACATTTTTATGTTTAATTAATATGTATGTTTGTAACAACAACTAAAAGCTCCTATGCTCTATTTTATTTCAAATTAAAAAAAAGACGGGTTTTAAAACTCATTTTTTTTTAATGAAAATTCGTTTTTTATTTTTATTTTATGTGTATTAAGATGACAAAAATGGTGCGTATTTCACTACTAAGTTAGTTTTTAAGTTTAGCTATATATATAATAGTTTAGCAACTTTGGATAACTTGAGTACTACACTATCACTAATAGTGAAAACGTTTTTATGATGTATGTTCCACCTTAAACTATAAATAAAAGTTATCGTTTGAACGAAAAAAAAAAAGACATGTCTTTTTTAACTTTTTAATATTTTACTGATAAGTCTCATGGCTGCTAGTCATAAATCGAAAAATTGAATCAAACTGACAATAACCAAACCGGTGGTTATTATTTTATTTGATTTGTTTATGATTTTGGACATTTAAAAACTAACTAAATTGGTTTGGTTATGGTTTTAATTAATAATCGACCCAAACCAAACCATGAACACCCCTAAATAAAATTCTATATTTATGAGAAGAGACGGAAGCAGATAAGTCAAAGGCCTTCTCTTTCGGTCCTCTTCTTCTACTCTTTTCCTGGAAGATAGAGGGAAGTACTTGGCCTTATAACAAAGTAGTAGCTTATTTGAAATAGCTAAAAAAAAAGGAAGAACTTTCACTAAGATTCTAACTTATTTGAAAACTAAATTTGTTGTCACTCTTCTTTTGAAGAATCTGACTGATTCGTTTATACTGATATAATGAAATTTGTTTTCAACAATATATTTCTCTGTTATATTTATTATCGCATGACGGTTGTTATTTTGAAAAAATTTGCTCGTGAGAAGTATGTGAGCTCTTTAAACTGAAAAAGTCAGCTTCTCCCTATTCATTTCCTCCAATTGGTATCCTAGAAAAAGCCATTAATTAAGGATTTCAACAACAAAAGGTGATATTAAGGTTCAAAGATACAAACGTTGATTCAAACTCAATTTCATATATTAAAGATTGAATGAAGCCAGTGATATTAAATTGATTTGAGTAGAATTGGAGTCAATTTGATCTTGAGGGACAATATTTTTCCTTTAAAGAAGAGTTTCAACACTTTTTTTCTTTTTTTGAAATATTTACAAAAGATAATATTTCAACCTAACAGGAAATAGTACGCAACTATTTTCATATGTTTTGCCTGCAGGAAAAGCATCAACCCTCGATCTCTCATGCGTCTGAAAATGGACAGAAAGGGAGGCACATTATGTTTAAAGCCAATAAATTTTAAGAAGTCAGTAACATTCCATGTAAAGTCATTTTTTTCAAAATTCGGAAATAAATTTAGAATTCAAACTTAATGAATTCGATCTTTAAAAATATTACCTTAGGAACTATTGAAATTTTAGTAATTTTTGCATAGAAAAATATATAGTTTGTATGGAAAATGTTGACCTCGACTGAACCATAGCAAACAATGTATGCCTCTGATTCAAATATGATAAAGCAAGATATTTCGGGAGGCTTTTATACTTGAATTGAGTAGTGATGTTTGAAAAAAGATAATACATGAAGTTGAAGTTGAAAGTTTGTATTTGAATATACATTTCACTTTAAAAAAAGAAGTTAAAAATTTGTTAGTGAAAAAAAAAAATCACTTGAAACACAAGTAATTAACTCAATCTTTAACAACTTAATCCAAAAATCATTATAATGTGTAACCAAATATAACACGGAGGATCCGGCAAAAGCGAACAATACCTTAATTAACAGTTAAATCTGATATGTTAGGTAGTCTATACAGTTTAGCATGAAAATTAATGTTTTTCTTTCTCCTAAAATTTTATTTCTTTACGCATTCATTCAGGTAGGCCATTTAAGTAGGCGTTTGGCCATAAAAATCAAAAACTTTTTCACTTTTTTTGAAATTTTGAAATTGGAGTTGTGTTTGGCCATAGTTTTCGGACATAGTATTTTTGTGTTGAAATGTATTTGTTTTGGTTGTGAAAAAAGTGAAAAACTTGAAAAACAAGTTTTTCTTGTTTTTCAAATTCCAAATACAACTTCAAGTTTTTCTTGTTGTTTCAAGTTGTATTTGGAATTTTCATGGCCAAACACTAATTTTTAAAAAAAGTGAAAAAAAATTTCGAAAAAAAGTGAATAATTCTTATGGCCAAACGGGTCCTTAATCTTTCAAAGTTCTTGGGGTAGGGAATAAATTAGAGTTTGGCCAGTGTTTTACTAAAAAAGCATCGACACTAAAGACTGATTAATTAACATATTTATTATGATCCTCAAGAATGAGTTTGATGAGTTCTCTCTCAACAAGTATCCAAAAAGTTAGCGGTGGGACAATACGATTAGAGACGGCGTTAGAATTTGAAGTTTATGGGTTTGGAATTTTAATACTTTTCAAGTTATTGTGTTCTAAATTAATATGTACAGATCCAATGAATGTCTTAAGACAAATACAAGATTCTAATATTACTGAGTTAAGCCGATCCAATGGATGTCTTAAGACAAATACAAGATTCTAATATTACTGAGTTAAGCCGAACTTGTAATCTCTATGCTAGCTCCGCCCCTGGATACCATATCCGTATTTATTTATGATAATAAAAACCTAGTCGAACTAAAATCTACATAATAGTACTAGACCAGAATGAACCAAAGGAAAAACATCAAACTAGGGTTCAGATACTTGGCCAGACACAAAGAATCAGTATTACCCTGAAATGCACTCTACTTGGAACAAGTCTCCGTCAATTACCTGCAATTTTCAGCAGCAATGACAGTATTTACATTTGACACCCTTTTGCTAATTACTACAGACATAAGTAACAGCTAACCGAGGTCAATCATTTACAACTTCAATAGCATCTTCTTACATTCTTAAGGCCAAACATGGTTTCTCCTTATGCTTGCCGGTTACTTGAGCAATCGATACAGTGAAAGCAATCAATATCAGCATAATCATCGAGTGCATCAACATTCATAAATACAAAGAAATTCAAACTTTAAACACCAATTCATCAAGTATAATGTAAGATGACTAGCTGCCAACATATATTATATTTCTGGGCAAAGGAATACATAGATACAAAATTCGTAGTCAACCACAAATAAATCAAATATTCCCAGAATACTTTTCTACTATCTAAAACGTTCTAACTGGACAAAACAGTCCGCAGCTAATTTCAACTATATGCAATAAATTTTCATATTAACATAGCACCCAAAAGTTCACTATTAAATCCGTACTGGGAAAATCCAGCGAAAGACCTAATGAGGAATTCATCTTACTTCAGTTTTAAACTCCATTCACTCTGATAGATGCTGCATACTTCCTTTTACGTTTTGGGGTACTAGATGCTTTGCGTGGTGATGGCGAATATTCTAGGCGGTAACTGATGAGTGATGGACCAAAAATACTAAATTTCCCTGACTTGCTAAAAGCAGTTTCAGCATCATCGCGCCTCTTGAAAACAAGTTTTGCTCGTTTGCTCTTGTGAATAAGTTCAGTCTCAGATTCAAATAGCGGACCATACTGACTAAATATTATGTTTAGATCTGCTATTGGAGGAACTGAATCTAAATCTGAAAAGTTTAGAATCAGCGCAGTTGGAGAGTATTCAGAATTTCCATTCACAAGACCAAATAGATTTTCTCTTTCTGAATTCTCAACCAAGCCGCCTAGTTCTTGTTTATTGTCCAAGCTTGGACTCAGTGCAGGAGAATTCTCCCACGTACCATTAGGAAAATCCTCTTGAATTTGGATCTCCGGTTCAAATAACACCTGATCTTCGGGGTTGCATTGGATAATCCTATCAGTCCAATACGAGTCCTCAATACCTTCTAGTGACAAAGTTTCAGCAGACACCGAGTTGGATGAATTTTTTCCTATATGCTCTTCTGTCGTCTTTGTGTGGTCTCCTGACTCAATAGTTTCTGAGCAAGCTAATTTCCTATAATCACAGAACAAACCAGCTAGTGACATCAAAATACTATACCCATTCATGGGATCCCTGGCAGCCGAATAGAGCATTGAGAGCATTTCTGTAGGAGAAGGGAACTCTTTTGGAATCAACTGTTCCCCTTCAGGTCTCGCGACGAGACCAAGTACTAAATCACCAAATCCAACATTTCTCGACTTTTCACTATGCTCAATAGTTCTTCTGGTTCTGTTAATGGACTTGAGACTTCGGTTTGCAGCTTTATGAGATGGTAAAGACATCTTGTTACCACTGCTTGGTGACCACACCTTTTTCCTTCTTTTTGACTTTGAATCACCAGGCATAGAATCAAATTCTAAATGTCTCTTCTCTGAAGACACAGAATTCCTCTTCTGCTCAGCTCTCCCGATAGATTTCTTCTGACCATTCGGTACGCTTGTACTGCTCCCATACATCAAAATGGACATTGATTTTTCTTTTTTACTAGGGTGTTCATCAACACCTAAGCGTCGAGGATGCTTTGTTGAGGAAGTACCTTGGACATTAGAATTTTCCTCTAAAGTCACATCACTAGAATCTTTCTTCCCAAGCAGTGGTTCAACATCATTATCATTCTCCGACAAATCGCTAAATTCTTCTATTACTGGGAGCTGATAATAACCCTTCCAGCGATTATAGGCTACCAATTGAGCTTTTGCCAACACAAGTGACAATCTGTCAATCTGAGAATGTGGGGCTGCAGCTACTGACTTCAGAGTTCTAACAAGTTTGGTAGGGTTAAACGAGGATTCATCTGAAAAGTTATCACCTCCAACTCCCATGCTTGATTCTTCCTGGATACCAACATCCATAACAATCTGAGATTTCATTTTTGCTCGGGTCTCCTCCAGCAAACATGGGCAGGCCAGCCCAAACTCAACCCGTCTAGAGACCTCATCTAGAGCACAATCCACGGCCTGACAAAAGCGTTCTGAATTGCTCTGTTTCTCCATTTGAGAGAAGTACATCCTAAATGGCTTAATACTAGATGCTTCGTTCCATGCAAATGTCTGGTCACCAAAATAAGCTATCAAATAGCTGTCCTTTTTAAAGTACTTCATCGCTCTGTTTGATGCAGCAGATGGCTCAAATATCTGCCCAGGCCACCAAGGATGACTCCTCACCTTACCCCATACTAAATCGGACACGTAAAATTTACCTTCCTCTTCCATTCTGTGCTTAACCCCTCGTCTTTCTGGAAAGGCAGCATCATTCCAATCACCTGTACCATCTGCATTTTTCAACTCAACTTCTATCATCCGTTCTTCATTGCTGACATCCACCACATTGAAATCATTGTTGACTGTTACACCATCAAGAACAGATACATTTTTCCCATTGTATCCCCTAAGATCAACCACGAGTTCACCGTCAAGCCCACCATATCCTTTAAACCCCAGTCCATCTTCGAGATCCCGTGAATCCAAATCAATTTCCTCATCTAAACCTTCCATTTGCGCTCTTAAACCCTCACTAACCTCATTATCTTCTCCAGAAACCCTGACCCCATCAACGACAGATTCACCAACTAAACCCTGCTTATTTCGATTTTCCATTAGGGTCTCATTTTCATTTCCTGATTGACCAACACTAACAACATTTGCCTTGTCTCTCACCTCAACATTAACAACTCCGGGTTTTAAGTCACTATGATTGGATTTTGCCAACATGAAGAAACCCTAACCAATACAAAACACATAATTAATTATACAGACACATACATACAACAACAACAACAAAGTGAAGTCCAACAATAGTATTTATATCTGAACATTTCTCTGAAATCCAACAATAGTATTTATATCTGAACATTTCTCTAATTGCACTCTTAAACCCTCACTAACCCCCAAAAACCCTAACCCCATCAAAACCCTGATCACTTCGATTCTCCATTAGGGTTTCATTTCCTAATTGACCAGTACTAACAACATTTGCTTCGTTTCTGGATTTTAGGTCAATATGATCGGATTTTATCGACATGAAGAAACCCTAACCAATACAGAACACATAATTATACATACATCAGAAGAAAAAAAAATTAAAAAAGAAAAAGCAAAACGCTGCAACAACATAAATCAGAGCTATTTCAATTCAAATTGAACACATACAGATAGAAAATACTAGTATTTACCTCTGAAAATAATTTTTTTTTAAAATGCTGTAAGCAGATGAATCAGAGCTATTCAAATTAAAATTGATCACATGCAGATAGATAGACAAGTAGTATTTACCTCTGAATATTTCTCTAATTGCACATCTAAACCTTCTAATTGCGCTGTTAAACCCTCACTAACCTCATCACCTTCTCCAAAACCCTAACCCTATTAAAACCCTGATCACTTTGGTTCTCCATTAGGGTTTCATTTCCTAATTGACCAATACTAACAACATTTGCTTCATTTTTTTTTTAATTTTTTTTTTTAAACTGGTATTATTGAACAACATTTGCTTCGTTTATCGCCTCAACATCATTAACAACTCCTGATTTTAAGTCAATATGATCTGATTTTACTGACACGAAGAAATCTTAACCTATACAGAACACATAATTATACATATACATACATACATCAGATTTTTTTTTTTTTTTTTTTTTTTAATAAAAATGAAAAAAGAAAATGCTGTAAGCAGATAAATCAGAGCTATTTCAATTCAAATTGAACACATGCAGATATATAAATCTGAACATTTCTCTAATTGCAAATCTAACCCTTCTAATTGCACTGTTAAACCCTCACTAACCTCATTATCTTCTCCAAAAACCCTAACCACATCAATAACAGATTCAACAACTAAACCCTAATAACTTCAATTAATTAGGGTTTCATTTTGATTTCCTGATTGATCAATACTAACAACATTTGTTTCGTTTATCGCCTCAACATTAAACAACTCCAGATTTCAAGTCAATATGATCGGATTTTCATATTTTACAAAACACATAATTTTACACATAATCACATACATACATCAAAAAAAAAAATATGAAAAATATGTTGTAAGCAGATGAATCAGAGCTATTTCAATTGAAATTAAACACATGCAGAGAGATAGAATAATAGTAGTATTTACCTTACAATATTGATTTCTCTTTGTTGAGATGTAGAGAAATGAATAAAGAGAGAGACTTCCAGAAAAATATGAAGGTGAAAATGTTGTGTTTGTATTTCATTGATGAGTCGTTTATTCAACATTTCCAGATTTTTTTTTTTTTTTTTGCAAAACACGTGAATGTATAAAGGACTACATGTATCGAGTTGAAAAATATTTGAAATGACACGTGTCATTACGGCGTCGTTCTGTATCGAACATGCAAAAAGCTTTGAATTTTTTTTCCTTTTATCGTCGAAATGAATAAAGAGAGGCGCAAAAACATATGTGCCGTTTTGGAATTTGAAATGTGTCAACGGCGTCGTTTTATCATACGAGAGTTAAATATTATAATTTTGACATAAATTTTTTAATTTATAAAAATAAAATTTATATATTTAAAAATTATATAAAAGTATTATAAGTCATGATAATTTATAATTTAAATATTTTAATAAAAATAGAAGAAAAACGTATCATAAATTTCTCAAATAATAATATGTTCATATAAATTGAAATACATAAGTAGTAAGTATTTTTCAACATATACAATTAATTCGTTTTACATTTCTCTTACCGACCTTCATGTAGTCGAATTAATACACGCAGTTTGTTAATATATTATATATCAAATCGGTTATATTCTATACATTCTAATTAGTTATGTGACATTTTTGTTTTACTTTGTACCGTTTTAAAATACTCGACATTATTTTACTTTTTTATAACTTTTTAAATTGTTAAATTCATTAAATCATTCACACTTTAACTTGATATGGTGTTGGTTATACTTTTGACTATTATTGTATTATCAATGTCACATAAACTAAAATGAACAAATATGATTTTTATGTATTAATTTCACATCAGCCTTAATTGAAACTGGCTTGGAGTTTGAAGTGTAACATTTTTTAGCTTGTTAATCTATATACGTAATGGACGCTTGGGAACACGCCTTAAAACTTTTGCAATTTTTGAGCCAAAATTGCTTAATAGGTAGTGAATTTATGTTTGAAAGTGTAGTCAAAGAAAGAGTTGTTGGACTCCCAAATAAGTCGACCCTCATAAAATGCATTAATTAGTACATTATCTTATGTGCATTTTATGTTAATTAGTACATTATCTTATGTGTATTTTATGTTAATTAATACATTATCTGATGTTAATATTATCTATTTTTTGGTATTATTTTTTTAATGATAATTAGTTATTTTACTCTTTATTATCGTTTATTAATAACTCGTGCAACGTCCTAATTTAATTATGAAAAAAATCTCGACATATTCGAAATAAAGTAATGTCTTGACTAAATAATAAAACGCTTAAATCGAAACCTTATAAAATAAAACACTTAAATCTAACGATAACAAGTTTCCAAACAAAACTTACTTCGGGGCACTTTACAACCCCAAAAATGATGATCCAAACGTTTAGGTATACTTGATGTATTGAGCCTACATTATTGTTCGTAAAAAAAAAGAATCAAGTTCTATATAATTGATATTCCGAATTTTTGAAACATAACTAATCTTTGGTCAACGTATGGAAAAAACGTGAATTTCAAAACTTTAAAATCATATAAAGTGTAACGGTGGCCGTCACAGTTAACTCCTATTGCGCACTAATTTTGTGCGCAAAAGGTACTTTTGTAACTTTTTTTTTTTTATGAGTTATTTTGGATCAAAATTTCACTTTTGAGATCATTTAAGTTGCGGACTCCTAATACTTTGTAACCAAACGAGCCCTTACTCTACCCATTGTTCTTCTCCCGCCAAAACAGCCGTTCACTTTTTTTTTCCCCCTCTCACAATCGCCATTGCCATGAGTGGAGAAATGGTGATGAACAATGGGAAGATTCAACAGCGATTAGCAAACCCTATATGTCTCGCTAAAACATTGTCTATATATTACCCTGGTATCGATTTCCATGTTGGTGATCCCCAATTTCGTCTCTCTTCTGAACTTGTTCGCTTCTTCTCTTCTCCTTCCGGTCAATATTTCGTTTCTCAGGTTATCTCTATCAAAAGCACTCTACAATGACATTGGAGAATCGAACAATTTTTGTTCCTTTCAAATACTTAGAAATTGTAATGTGTTGTACAAATTGTAGTTTTATTTCAAACAGTTACGAGTTTTTGACTCTACAAATTAGGTTAGCTCTGGATGATGCTCTATAATGAATTTGGAGAGTCGAACAATTTTGTTCAAAATTTCAAATATTTTTAGTTTGAAATAAAATTGTAGTGTAGTACAAATTGATGTTTTATTTGGAACAGCTGAGCTCGGAAAATCAATCAGTTGAGGTTGACTTTAATACATCATACTGCGAGTATTTGCTTATTTTGGCTCTGCTAAACTGTTACTGCATTTGATATTTTTGTATGGTGAAATTGATACTTGTAGTAAAAGGAAAATTGTAGATTTAATGTTTTTTCATTTATTATTTCTTCTTCTAAGCTATTTTTGATAGCTGGATAAACATATCTAGTAGTAACTGAAAATGAAGGTCAAAGACTGATATTGAAGTATTAAGTCTAGGTGAAGAGAGACGGATCCACGGTTTGAAGTTTATGGTTTTGTGTGAACAATGATCTCAAGTTAAAAAGGAAATTATAATAATAACTGGGTTCACAATCAAGTATTTATAGATATTTAGTTGATTTCTTAATACATACTCCCTCTGTTTCAATTTGTTTGAACCTATTTCCTTTTTAGTCCGTGCCAAAATGAATGACCTCTTTCCTAATTTGGAAATAAATTCACTTTATGAATGATTTAAAGCCACACAAATTAAAAAGTGGCTTATTTTGAACCACAAGTTTCAAAAGTCTTGATCTCTGTTTTCTTAAACGCCAAAAGGACTACTCAAATTGGTTCAAACAAATTGATTAATAAGGAGTATATAAGGCATTATTGGTTTCTTAAAAGCTATTGGATTTGGTGACTCCGTAATTACATTGAAATTAGGTCAAAGATTATATCCGCCAATGTAGGTGAATGAGGATGATACCACATACTTTTAAAGTCCAAAAAGTTTGTCATCGCCTGGATTCTTTTGCTATTTCAGAAAGTTTGGTCCACATCTAATGTATTATTTCTTTTCATGGAGGTTTTGCTTACACTGTTTGATGTTTTCTGTTTGAAGTATTTGAAGGAAAAACTTTATCCACTGGAGTATATATCTGTCAGAGATGGCATAGTACAGTACTGGTAGTAAAGGAAATGGCTGATTTGCTTATATTATTGTAATATTGAATAATTATGATTATTAGAATAAAGCTAAAGGTTGAAGTATGACACTAAATTATTAAGTCTAGGTGAAGGAAGTTGATGGCACGTTCATATTGCCACTGGACTTTCAGCAATTCCGGAAAATTTGTGAGCTCCAAGAGTTTTATGCAATTTTGGAGAGTAAATCTAAAGATGCTCTATTGTGTATGAGTGCTGCATTACACAAGGTAGTACATTTATATTTATGAAATTCAATTTTTTCCAGATATTTATATTGTTTTATCTTAATTATATGATTTTGTTCCTGATGCTAGCAGGTTTTCTTTATGAAATTGGGGGATGAGAGTTTTGATGATTTTTTGAAGATAAATATCCGTCTCCACAACTATCCTCAATCAATGATTGCATTGAAGAACCTAAAAGCTGCTTACATTGGTAAAAATGATGTTCAACTTTACATTTACTCTTTATCGATCAATTAGTTTAATGCTGCTTAGATTCTTAATATGATATTTTCACATGATAGATAGGCTTGTCTCTGTACGTGGTACAGTGGTAAAAGTCAGCACAGTTAAGCCTCTGGTAATGCAAATGAGTTTTGCCTGTACTAAGTGCGGAACCAGTATTACTCGTGACTTCCCAGATGGAAAATTTTCACCTCCACCAGTATGTGAATTGCATGGTTGCAAATGCAGGACTTTTAATCCCATAAGGTCTACAGCTCGAATTATAGACTTTCAGAAAATAAGGTAAATTCCTCTTCTTTGCTGTCTTTTGATGTCTGTACTTCAACATTTTTATAGATCATACTATTTGAGTTGAAAATATAACCGAATGTTTAGTTTCTATTTCTCTACTCCATATCATTCTTGTTCTCACCTCTCTGTTTTATGGTTCATTTCTTACCTAATAAATTATCTATGTTCTCCTAGAATTCAGGAGTTGCTGAAATCTGAACATCATGAAGAAGGGCGGGTACCTCGAACTGTTGAATGTGAACTAACTGAAGATCTTGTAGATGCATGCATCCCTGGAGATATTGTGACTGTCACTGGTATTATTAGGGTGATTAACAATTACATGGATATTGGAGGAGGTAAATGATTTCATAGAGGACGCGATATAGATGTGTTTGGATAGAATGAATGTCTTTCCTCCACCTATAAAACAAATTAATATACTTATCCTGCTTCTTGTGAGCCTTTTTCCCCTTTCGAAGAAAAATCTGAATGTTTTCCCCAAACAAAAGTTTCACACTTATGAGTGTAGATTGCTTCACCTAACAAGCAAATTTTTTCGATCCACCTAAAAGTTTTCCTTCCATCCCATCTCTTGGGAAAGATGAGGATACATATATATATATATATATATATATATATATATATATATATATATATATATATATATATATATATATATATATATATTGAAGTCCTTCCTCCTTATTTCCGGATTTCAATTAGATTAATGTGCGCTCGTATGGGAGTAGAAGCCACTACTTCCTTCTTCCCGCACGAGTACTAATTTGATTAGCATAAATGAGCCTCTTCTGAGCCCTTGAGATTTTACATATAAGCTTCAGAAGATTCAATTGGATCATTCTTGGCACAGAAGAATGAGGAAGCATGCCCTAAGAGATATCGGGGACAAATCAATTTGCATGTCCTTAGAAAAATCGAAATAGAAAATTGTAGATGTCTTCTTCTTTACTGAGGGAGTAGGTATGGCACACACTTACTTGTATATGTCGTCTGTGTGTGCATATATATATTTAGAAGTGAGTGCATCCATAATCTAGCTCTTGAGAAATGAAAGCAGACTTCGTTTAAGAGCCTTAAATGTAAGTTTGTTTCTATTTTAGCGCAGCAAAAAGTGTGATACGTCTGATTTTCTCCATTAAGTTAGATTATATATGTGAATATCAACGATAGCCTTCTTTTACTGGGCTGTAACATTCCCTGCTTGAATTAGGTATATAAAGGAGAAATTTAGGAGAAAGTTGATGAAGTGTGCTTTAAACTCATGCTCCTGACTGATATGAAATAAGCGTCATATTCTATTATAGCCCTTAAAGTTGATGTAAACTAGTAATATCATCAACACTTGTGAATCTTGTTCTTGCTATTGCTTTGAATCTCTTTTAGAAATTTGGACAGTCTTGAGTTAAGTCTAAAGGCAGTACCTTCTTATATGTTCTTATCTTTTATTTTGGATATATGTTATTAAGTACCACTGCTTTCTGCACAGAGTGGTTGGCAACAAATGACAATGCTTCTCTAAAATTTGTAATAATGCATTAAGTATGAATGCTTCTTGTCTGTGTTTGCTCCAAGTCTGGGATGGATGACATCTAAACCTTTAAAACAAATGTTGATCCAGTGACCATACAAAGTCTCCAGATATCCTTCTTGTGAAATGAGCTATTATTTAGGAAAAGAAAGTTTAATGTCATAAAATACTTGTCCATTCAAAATGCATATTAATTAGATCAAGTAACTTATGGTTCTCCATAACAAAATGGAACTTTCGTTCATTCAAAATGATATATTGATAAAGTGCCTTGTAATAAATTGATATTTGAATTAGTTATGTTAGACCCTACTTTGAGTCAGAAATCACAACTATTTTGCCTTTGCTTGAACTGATATCTGGGAGAGAGAAAATCATTATACCAATCTTTCTGCTGCACTGGGGAAAATTATGGGCCAGTGACGTTGAACAATGTTGCAGATGCTGTTGATGACTGGGTCAAAAATTATGCTATTGATTTGCTGCTATGTACTTCAGTTTTAGTTCTATATGTCAGATGTTAACTGTTTGTGAACCTTGGTAAATGCAGGAAAGTCAAAAGGCAAGAATCAAGGACTTTACTATTTATATCTAGAAGTAGTTTCTATTACAAACTCGAAGTCTCAGTCAACATCTGAGGGTTCACAAGATAACTCTAATGCTAGAGCTACAGAGCTATTTGATTTATACTCATTCTCTCCAAAGGATTTGGAGTTTATCATTAAGTTTTCTGAAGAGCACGGTTCTGATGTCTACCGACAAATACTTCAATCTATTTGCCCCTCGATCTATGGTCACGAGCTTGTTAAAGGTATACATAATCACTGGGCACATACAATGAAACACTATCACATTTCTTCCTTTGTTTTACTTACATTGTGCTTGGTGGGATTTCTTTTGTTTCCATGAACTGTTTGAAGTGGTCATGCGACGGGTATATAGATAGCTTGATCCTTTTTCCTCTTTTTCTTGTTCCTTTCTTTTGTGTAGCGGGAATTACATTAGCTTTATTTGGTGGTGTGCGGAAGCATTCCATGGATCAGAATAAGGTTCCTGTGAGAGGAGATATCCACGTAATAATTGTCGGTATGTGACTAACTGTCTTGCCTTCTTTTGGTTCTACTGGTAATTAACTCGGAAAAGCGGGTTAGTCTATAAATTAGCATTTTTGTCAGGCTAAAATATCTATTCAGAAGTCAGGTTTATCCGTTTATGTGAACATGTCCTGTACAAGCTAACTTGATTAGAGCGGGTTTCTACGTTATTAGGTGATCCGGGATTGGGTAAAAGTCAGCTACTTCAAGCGGCAGCTTCCATTTCTCCTCGTGGCATATATATTTGTGGTAATGCAACAACCAATGCTGGCCTTACTGTTGCTGTTGTCAAGGATCCTTTGACCGGTGACTATGCGTTTGAAGCAGGTAAATGGTCTCTTTTTCTTTTAGTACGAGAATACTACAATTGGGAAATCTCACCAATCAATTGTATCTTTTTGTAGAAGGTTATATTTAAAGTAATGTCGTTTTAAAGAGAACACATAGAGAAACTAAATTAAAATGAACATTTGGTGTATCACAGTTTTATGAAAATTCTTATTTATTTATTATTTACAGCGGGAGGGTGTGTCTAGTAAACAGAACTTGAACTTATTGTAGTTCCGTGTAATCAAACGGGTGCTATTGTACTGGTTCGTAGTTTGTATAGTTGATGGTGTCCTTTCTCACCTTCCAGATAGAGGAAAAATCAGGAAGTACCTGTAAATTTGTCTAGCTATGCTTTTTAGAAATTAATGATATGTATTACTGTATAGTTAAGGACCACTAAGCAAATATCCCTATAATGTTTACTTCCATTAATGTGTTTTGACAGTTAGCACTTGTGTAAGATTCTTTGAAGAGCACACTGATTTTTTGCCTTATGATGGAAGAGATATTGCACCTTTAGTCATTGCTTATAGTAATCATCTGAGTTCAAAGATGCTTAATTATACTGTATTTGTTGCTTTTTGGCATGGTTAGGTGCTATGGTTCTTGCAGATCGTGGATTATGTTGCATTGATGAGTTTGACAAAATGTCTGCCGAACGTCAGGTCTTTTTAGTTAATTGAACTATTACTGTCAACTGGTACTTCACACATAGGTTCAGGACATAATTATTTTGTCATGACTTTAGGCCCTATTGGAGGCTATGGAACAACAGTGCGTCTCTGTTGCAAAGGCAGGACTTCTTGCAAGTTTGTCAGCGCGAACAACTGTTTTAGCAGCAGCAAACCCTGTTGGTGGCCACTACAAGTATTGTGAAAAACTTGCATGTTAATTATTCGAATGTTATGGATGATTAGTTGAACGATAATTAATGCCTTTATATCACTTTTTTGGTTATGTAAGCAATGAGTTATTGACAAAGCAGCCAAGCACTAGACAATGCTGGACATTACAGAAGAGGGGGTATCCCCACATACAAGTCATGCTATCCTCCTTATATACATTTCTAAGCTTACACTAGAGAGCTACTAAACACAAACACTACATTTTTAACATATGTAAAGCAATTTGCATATCTTGTTCCTTTCTTTCCATAGACACGTGCTGGAATTGTTGTCCACATCTTCCTCAGTTCTTTATCATTTGCAGCCCATTCAGCTGCTAGAGAGCTCCTTAACAGACAGTGATATCACCCATTTTATCCCAAAAATGTTAAGAAAAGAATTTCCAAAGTTATCTAGCTAAAGCAGTTGGAGGCAGAAGTCTAGAATACAATGGCTAAAGCAGGGGGATAACAATACAAATTTTTTTTTCAGAGAATGGCAACTGCTCACAGGAGATATAATAACATAGACAGATTGGTGGTAAGGGGGATTTCAATTTTGCATAAACATACTCTCTCTTCTCTCTCCTCTACCCTCAACGGTAACATCTCCTCTCCCCCCCCCACCCCACCTGCCACCACGTCCGGCGACCAGCCCGCTTCCGTCGACCAGGTAACTCCGGCGATCAGGTAACGCCGGTCACTTTTCCGGCCAGATTTACTTTTTCTCCTCCCCTTTTCTTCATCTCCTATTCTTCTTCTCTTCTCCTTTTTTTCCCCTTTTCTCTCCTTTTTTTCCCTAGCTGCTGTTGGCGCTGTAAGAACGCAGTCGCGCCATCGCCGGAGAATTTTCCGGCAGCCCCCTCTTTTTCCCTACTGTTTTCTTTTTTTCCTTTCTCTTTTCCATCTCCTTTTTTTCCTCTTCTCTTTCCCCCCCTCTTCTCTTCTTCTGTTTCAGGTATTTGGGAACAGAATTTCAACAGTGAACAGTAACTCCGACGTGAACAGTATTTTCCGGCGGCGACCAGGTTTAGTTCAACTGGAGTTGGTACCTCCGGTTGCTATATCCATTATTTGTCCACACATTTGTAGTAAAATTTTGCTAACTTTAGACTTTTGAATTTATTAGTTAATACTCTTACTTGTGGCTTGGCTTAGTGATGGTAGACTAGGGTCATGTTCTCGTTTGGGGACGGGGGCGAGGGTTAGGAGGGGTAAGTGGGTTGAAGGAGCGTCTAGGTTGAGAGTAGGTTCTTGGAATATTGGGACGTTAACGGGGAAGTCCATAGAGCTAGTTAAGATTCTTAAGAAGAGGAGGATTAATATAGCTTGTATCCAAGAGACCAAATGGGTAGGTACTAAAGCTAAGGAGGTAGACGGGTATAAGCGTGGTTCTCAGTAGGTCGAAGTATAGAAATGGGGTGGGCATTTTAGTGGATAGCGAATTAAGGGATCGGTGGTAGAGGTTAGGAGAGACACCGATAGGATGATGTCGATTAAGGTGGTCGTTGAAGGATTCACTTTGAACATTATTAGTGCGTATGCGTCGAGGAGGAGAAGAGGCGTTTTGGGAGGATTTGGACGAGTTAGTGGGAGGCATACCGCTCTGCGAGAAGCTATTCGTGGGAGGTGATTTCAATGGACACGTCGGGCCTATTTCGGAAGGTTATGATGATGTGCGTGGAGGCTTTGGCTTCGGGGACGAGAAATGGAGGAGGAGTCTCGCTTTTGGATTTTGCAAGAGCCTTTGGGTTGGTGATAGCCATTCGAATTTCCCAAAGAAGGAGGAACACTTGGTAACCTTCCGTAGTTCGGTGGCAAAACTCGGATAGACTTTTTACTCCTTCGGAAGGATGATAAAGGTACGTACCCAAAGATTATGGTCATTCGAGCGATATCTTATAAGCTTGGTGATGGATTTAGGGATCAAGAGGACGAGGAAGAAGAGGGTCGTGGATGACCGACCTAGGATCAGATGGGGTAGTTTGACCATGACTAGTGCACTGGAGATGGGAGAGAAATTGAAGGATATGGGGGCCTGGGATAGTAGTGGGGATGCGACCGATTATGTGGGATAAGACGGCTAGTTGCATTAGGGTCGAAGAGAAGTGTTGGGGGTCTCGACAGGTAGACGTGGCCGGCATAAAGATTTGGTGGTGGAATGGAGAAGTTCGAGGAAAGTGGAAGCAAAGAAGGTGGCGTATGCGAAGTTGATAGAAAGCGAGGATGAGGTGGAGAAGTGGACAAACACGGAGCTTTATAAGATGGCGAGGAAGGAGGCGAAGTTGGCGGTTTCGACGGCAAAAGCGGCGGCTTTTACGCGTGTATCTTTCACGAGGGAGAGAAAAGCACGTGATGTGGATCAAGCAAAGTGCATCGGGGACGAGCGTAGCAAAGTATTGTAGAGGAGACTCTCGTTAGACGGAGAATGCTTCTACAATACTCTTGAATGAAGAAGGGGACGACGTTGTGTTGGGAGATTTAGAACATACGGGGAAGGCGGCGTAATTTTGGGTATTGCGGGAGACGTAGGATGCGCGGGGAAGAGCGATCGGACCGGACGGGATCCTGAGGAATTTTGGAAGAGCGCGCGGGGCGGCGAGGTTTGGAGTGGGCGACTAGGTTGTTTAATGTCATCTTTGCATTGATGCCGAAGAATGGAGGGCGAGTGAAATGATCCTAGGGAGATATCGAGTTGTAACAACTATAGAGGTATCAGTTGCTAAGCCATACTAAGAACTATGGGAAAAGGGTGGTGGAGATGAGGGTGAGGAGAGGTGTGTCTATTTCGAGAGAACCGGTTCGGATTTATCTTGGGGACGCTCCTACGAAGCCAAGTCTTGTGAGAAGATTGGTGGAATAGGGAGAGGAAGAGAGACTTACGCATGGTATTCATCGACCTAGAAAAGGCTTTATGATAAAGTTCCAGAGAGAGATTGGAAATGCTTGGAGGCTCGAAGCGTACGTTAGGGTGATCGAGGACATGTATGGGAGGAAAGATGAAGAGACGGTAGGAGGAGACTCGGACCCTTTCCGGTTGTGATGGGGTTGCGTCAAGGATCGGCGAGTTTCTGTTGCCTTTGCCTTAGTGATGGATGGATTGACACGGCAAATTCAAGGTGAGGTGCCATGGTGTATGCTTTTCGCGGACGATATAGTCTTGATTGACGAGACTCGTAGCGGAGTTAACGCATGGAGGATTGGAGACATCTTTGGAGAAAAGGGTTTAAGGCGAGTAGGACCAAGAATGTGTAATGGATGGCGTGGAAGTGAGGCTTGGTACCCCGAGTCGTCCAGAAGAAAAATAGTTTTAAGTACCTTGGGTACATTGTGCAAGCGTGCGGGGGAGATTAGGATGTCACACGTCCTTGGATGAAATGGATAGGAGTGCTATGTGACAAGAAGGTGCCCATAAAACTTAAGGGGGAAAGCGGTGGTTAAGGCAGAAGCTATGTTGTATGGGGCGGAGTCGGCCAGTTAAGATCTCTCACGTTCAAAGATGAAAGTAGCCGAGATGAGAATGTTGAGATGGATGTGTGGCCACGCCGGGAGCGGCAGAGGATTAGGAATGAGGATATTCGGGATAAGGTGGGGGTGGCCTCGGTGGAAGGAGAGTTGCGAGAAGCGAGATTGAGATGGTTTGGGCATGTGAAGAGAGAGATGCCCCGGTGCGGAGGGGAGAGGTTGGCCAGTGGATGGTTTCGGACGAGGTAGGGGTAGGCCGAAGAAGTATTGGGGGAGGTAATTAGACACGACTGACCAAGGTACTACCAGGGATACGACCTTAGATAGGAGGGTTTGGAGGACCCAATTAGGGTAGAAGGCTAGTAGATAGTATCGCAATATAATTTCTTATGCTCCAATTTATGCTATTATCTACTATTTCGTGCTTTCATTACCCTGTAGGTGCCGATTGCATTATTTTATTTTATATTATTGCTTTTACATGTCGCTTTGAATTTCTTAGCATTAGACTTGTTTATGCTTTTAGCTTTTCTTGAGCCGAGGGTCTTTCGGAAACTAAACGGGTTGTTGTTGTTGTTGTTGTTGTTGTATTGGTGGTAAGGGGGGAGGAAATAACAGAACCAGCAGAAATCAAAATGGAAATGATAGAGTTCTACAAGAAACTTTATTCAGAAACTGGTCATCTTTTGAACTTGTAGACTGCCCAAAGATTTCAACTGAAGAGAAAATTGGCTCCAAAGGCCATTTACAGAAGCAGAAGCAAATTGTAGACCACTGTGATGGTGACAAAGCACCTGGGCCTGATGGTTTCACTATGACTTTCTTCAAAGCATGCTGGGCAACAATAAAATATGAACTGATGTTGACTATCCAAAACTTCCATCAGAATGAGTTTTTTGAGAAATCCCTTAATGCTACATTCATAGCTCTTATCCCCAAGAAGCATGGAGCAGAGGAACTAAAAGATTTTAGACCTATAAGTCTGATTGGAGGGGTGTGCAAATAAAGAGAGGCTGAAAACAGTGATGGATAAATTGGTGGATGTCCACCAAATGGCTTTCTTGAAAGGAAGACAAATTTTAGCTTTGCTAGCAAATGAGCTGATGGACTCTAGGGTGAGGCAGAATACTCTAGGAATTCTATGTAAACTGGATATAGAAGGCTTATGACCATGTAAACTGGAGATATCTCTTGAAGATTCTCAAGGATATGGGATTTGGCAACAAGTGGTTGAATTGGATTAAATTCTGCATATCCAATGTTAAATTTTCACTTATCATCAATGGAAATACTGAAGGATTTTTTTTAATTCTCAAAGAGGACTGAGACAGGGAGATCCTCTCTCCCCTTCCTCTTCATTTTGGCCATGGAGGGGCTCAATCAATGTCAAGAAAGCTAAGAAATGGTTGGATGAAGGGTTTCAGGGCTCTAACAAATAGGGTCATGCCAGTAACTCATCTGCTGTATGCAGATGATGCTCTGGTCTTTTGTGAAGCTGTATTACAAGTCAATCTGAGGGTTATTCTTACCATTTTTGAAGGTATTTCTAAACTGGCACAAAAGCCATCTTTTTCCAGTGAATCAAGTTGGGAACCTGCAGGAGAAGAACTTAGGCTGCCAAGTGGGATCTCTGCCCACAAAATACCTTGCCCTTGGGTGCTAAAAACAAAGAATTGGAAATTTGGTGTGAGGTGCTGGAAAAATGTGAAAGGAAGCTGGCTAGATGGAAGAGCCAGTATCTATCTTTGGGGGCAGAGTGACACTGATAAAATCTGTGATGGATGGTCTTCCTTCTTACATGATAATTCCCAGTCCCAAAAGCATTGAAAAGAAGTTTAACCAATGAGAAGAAATTTCCTCTGGCATGGTAACAAAGAAAAGAAAGGTCATAATCTGGTGAATTGGGATGATGTGACTCTTAGTAAAACTCAAGGAGGTTTGGGGATAAAGAACTTAAGTATACAGAATAACTGTCTACTACTTAAGTGGCTATGGAGATTCTGCTTTGAAGATAGGGCCCTCTGGAAAAGATTCATTGCACAGAAATATGGTCTTCTAAATCAGTGGACCACTTTAGAAGTTGATGGAACCTTTGGGTGTAGTGTATGGAAGACAATTAGAAGGTTGTGGCCCAAAATAGTAAAATGCACATAAAAGTGAGGAATGGACTAAAACCTAGTCTAAAAGAGATGTTCCCAGACTTATACATCATGAGCCTTCAGAAAAATGCCACTGTCTTTCAATTGTGGAGCAATCAAGGGTGGAACTTGATTTTAGAAGAGCCTTGAATGATTGGGAAATAAAATAAACTTGCTCCAGATTTTAGGTACCTTCCAGGGCACCTCAATTGGCCCTGATAGACCGGTCTGGGAGCTGCATAACAAGGGAGATTTCACAGTAAAATCTTGTTATTGGAACATGAATAGCAATCAGTTAATGCTAGTAGACTGGCCTTGGGAACTAATCTGGAAGGTCAAAGTTCCTCATAAGGTTGCCTGTTGTACATGGTTGGTGATCAGAAGAGCATGCCTAACTCATGAAGTGTTACAGAGAAGAGGTACTCAGATTTGCTCAAGGTGTTTTATGTGTGGACAAGAAACAGAGATCAGAGATCAATGGTCACCTGTTCCTACATTCTGTAAAAGCATGTTCTTATGTTTACTTGGAGTGAGTTGGGTCATGCCAAAGACCACTTTTGAACTTTTGAACAGCTGGAAAGGAATTGGAAAAAGAAGATCTAAGGAGAACTGGTGGGAGAATATACCAGCATGCATCTGGTGGACCCTATGGAAAGAAAGGAATGCAAGATGTTTTCATGATAATGGTAGCAGCACTCAAAAGATCAAGATGAAGTGCCTTAGTTTACTTTATTTTTGGTGTAAACAGGATATGGTGGGGGAAGTAGAATCTTTAGTTGATTTTATAGGACATCTGTAAGCTGTAGTTTTTTTTGTTGTTGTTTCAGGGTAGTTTCAGCCTACCAAGGGATGTAAGATTATACCTCATCACCATATGATGAGTTTTTTGTTTGAATACAAAGTTACCTTTTACTCAAAAAAAAAAAAAAACAGATAACTATGGTCCTCCACTTTCTCACTAAACAAAGCATCTACTCTTTTCTGCAAATATATCCGAGTCTAGCACCCAATAAAACAAGCTATGTTTTAGGGGACTTTGATCTCCATATCTTTTCTAGAGCCAGTGATTAGTTTCCTGTAACGCAACTTCAAAAAAGTTTCCCCTGCTATGTGCACTCAACAACTGTTGTCTTTAGATTGCAAAGTCATTATTGGGCTGAAGTGTGCACCAAGCTCTTTACAATTTTCCATATTTGGTTAATTACTAGTTTAACTCTTATTTTTGGCCTGTTCAACCTGTTATATCTATTTCCTTTTCAAGTCCCCTGTGATCAAGATGTGCTTATCGGTAAGGGTGTAGATAGCAGTTTAATGTACAATACCGGAGAAAAGAATACAAAGGCATAAAACTGAAGTGACATAATTGATAGCTTGATGCACACCATGGGAGATAGAACACAAACCAAAAGAGAGTAGTGGCATGATTGGCAGCTTGATGTACGACAACTGAGAATAGAAAACAAAACAATAGAATTGAGCATGAGCAAGACTAGGCTTATGGAATGGATGGGGGAGATGAAGAGAAAAAATATGGGGTAATGAAGAAGAATGGAATCTAGGCAAGGAGAAAAGGGGGAGAAAATGGGGAAGGTGGCTGCCAGATGGCATGGTAATAGGAGGGGGAATAAGGAAAAGAAGAGAAGAAAGAAGGTTGGGAAGATTCAACTAGGTGGGAGAGCAATTATTGAGGATAAGTTGAACTAGACTGATAGTATAGAACTTGAGGTGGGCGTTAGGTGACTAAGAGAGTAGAAGAAGAAAATAAAGGGAAACAAAGAGCTGTGGGATGGACTGGTGGTTAGAAATTTAGAATTGTAACACACAGAAGAAAGAGAAGAAAGAAGAAAGATACGAAAAAGAGGAGAAAGAAGAAAGGAGAAGAATCGATCTCATATAATTATGTAAACTTAGATCATGGGAATACTTGCATTATCATATTGGTCTATTAAAAGCTATTAATTTGTGTTGGTAATGTGTGAAAATATTTCTTGCAGCCGTGCAAAAACTGTGAACGAGAACTTGAAGATGAGTGGTGCTTTGCTTTCACGATTTGATTTGGTTTTCATATTACTTGATAAACCTGATGAAGTGCTGGACAAGCGACTCTCTGAGCACATTATGTCAGTAAGTGTCCTCACTCCTTTCTGCAAAAGTTCGTTCAAATTGGAAAGATACACTTAGTAAGAAATATCCAACTGTCAACATCACTCCTCGAGTCCTTGTTTCCTATATGGAGACGATTCTTGTTGCAGTTGCAGTAAATAATTCTTTTTTGACACCATCAGAGACTGCTGATCAATTTCTTTTACTTTTTCTGCTTGACCAACATGGAACACTATCTAAATTCACTCATACTGCATTATGGGTTGGGGCTTCTGATGTCATGAAAAATTATCTTTGCTTTATCTTAAACTTGATAGTGGAATTTTGAATACATACGACCTATTAATATTTGAGATTCACTCGTTAAAAGTGATCCTGAGATTAAGAGGGAGAGGAGCACTCTCCATTTTGTTAGTCATCAAGGGCAACGAGGTGGGGTGTTAATATGTGTAGTCTAACTAGTTCAAATTCTTTCTGGAATCACTGAGATAACAACAGTGGAGTTCCATATGAGCTATTTAGCATGTTAATAGTTCAATTGAGGGTAAGCAAGCTAAAGAATAGGAGGGGCTTGGTATGTTTGATTCAATGGAGATAGCTCGTTGATGCTATCCTTGCTTTATGGTAAGACTAGGAAATTTGCCCGCGCGCGGTCATGAATGACCGATTTCATCAAACTTATAAAAGATCCTTTTCCAATATTTGAATATTATAAAAAATAACAAAATGATAGACCTTGGCAGTAAAATATTATTTCAAGCAAGTACTTTCACACACAGAATTGTGGAAAAATAGAAAGAAAGTAAAAAATCAGACCTTTCTTTTACACAATCCATAAACAAAAAAACAAAAAAAATGTTTCTTACAATTTGAACTTGAAAATATCACTTCGCAAACACATAAGCTGAACTAAAACAAAAGCTCACAAAAAATTAGCCTACAATCTTGAGATTCTCTTCTGAGTGGAGAAGGAACAACAATTATAGCATTAGAAAATTCTCTTATCACTATATATCAGTCTATTCATTCTTTGATTCTGTCTCCCTTTTCTTCTAACAGCAAATTACCTCCCTTTCCATTTTTCTAAATGCTTCATCTAATGCTCTGAATCACAGCCACAGGGGTAAGACTTTCTTGGCTTCCCTATATAGCTATAAGAAAAAACATGCATCCCCTCAATTAAGCATTATAGTCATAACCCTTTTATCTTCTATATTCAACGGTTATTTGACAAATTATAGATTTTAAATGCGGTAAAATAAGTTACAATATATTTGGCGAAACTGTTGCTATTTAGGCTTGCTCAGAGAAAGCGAACGGGCAACTTTAACAGTTAGTTAATACAGAAATTTGGTTGGCTTTTAACATAATGAAGGAATGAAATAAATGAAAGAGAAAGAACAAAAAGTAGTTTTTTTTTTTTTTTTTTTTTTTTTTTATTTTTTATGGCCAAATCAAAATTCCATGAGAACTCACAGTTTGGATATCAACATGTTTTTATGCCGTCACGACTTGCCTCAAAACTCTGCCAATCAGTACATATTACTTTAGATTACTTCAATTTGTAGTTTCTTCTGCATCCAAGAAGCCAACTAATACAGTTAACTAACTATCAATATTTTCAAATCACAAGTTGACATCGAGCAAAATGTATACAAAACATAAAAAAAGTAGAAAACGTCTAGGCTACAAAAACTTCACATAGAGCCCCTTTATGGAGAAGAAAGCAAATCAGTAAATATCATATGCACGACAACAGAAGCACCAAGTTATAAGATATCAGAACTAACTAAATTTTGATGTTCAAACTTGATTTAAAATGTGTAAAGAAGATTTAAAATGTGTAAAGACTTTATTAAACAGGGAAGGGAGAAAAGAACCATAATATTTGGAGATGTATTCACAAATGCTCTTGGACTAAATCAATTTTCTTTCTTTCTTTATTGTTTTTATTTTTTTTTATTTTGAGAATTCAACTTTTAAAGTCCCCTTGTTTTGAAAAATAAAGAATTTTATTTACCAAAGTAATATTTACAATGCAAAAAGACAACCATCCGACCAGTAGTTGGGCACAGGCCCCTGCAATGGCTAACAACTTCTAACCATAGTCCTTTTTCCCTATATTTAAAAAAGGAAGTTATTGTTTTGAAGAAGAACAATCGTCACAAGCCTTTCATGCTCTTAACGACATTCTCAGACTCTTATTTCGTCACAAGACCCATTTCGTTCTAATATTTTGCCATGAAAAGTTCGAGACAAAATGGTTTTTGTCGGCAAGCAATCTGTTGTTGGTTGGTTCCAAACCCATACTTACAGTCCCAGGGCTGTTTCCATAACAAAGCTAAGATCCATTTAACTGTCAGTCCCTTCCTGACATGAGCAATTTTAACCTCCCTGCTACTATTAGGTAAATCTTTATAATCCCAATATGTCTTCACAGACCAAAAGCATTAGGACGACAACGCAAGAACCAAACCCTGACATACATTTGCCATGTTCAACCAAGTGCAACGAACAAAATTAACAAACCACGTCACCGGACATTTATCCTGCAATTATATATTTATATAGATTTGCCATATTCAACCAAGTGCAACGAACAAAATTAACAAATTCATAGCGGCCTTCAACCAAAAAGATATATACTCTGAAACCTTTAAATATAAGGCAACAGAAATTTGTTGCTTAATGACCAAACTTCTGAAGTTAAACCGGGGACAAGTGAATGAGGTTTTTGGTTCTTCCAAGTGAGGGATTAAAGAACGACTGTTTTTTTAAGAGGGACGATGGTTAGGTTTGATTAGTTGTGACTTTTCAGCCTTTTGCGTATTAAGTAGTAGCACGGTAAAAATTTAGGAAAAAGGCTAAAAAAAACAACAAAAAAGATAAATAGGATTTAAGGCCTTAGAGGGCGCCACATCACCGGGCCTTTGTCCTGCAATTATATATTTATATAGATTAGGTGGTCATCGGAAAAACAGAAGGAGAAGATTTTAGGTGATCATTGACCACGAAAAACGATCCTGTCACTTGACCTGCTGCTTTTAGGATCATTTTCTAAAAGGTCCTTTTCCTTTCATGCATGTTGACATGCAATACAACTTGATTGAAATTTATCAGTTGATGCAGTTATGTGGTTATCATTTATAATTTATTCATGTAAAAGATTGCCTGATTTCATATTATTAAAAAAAAAAACTTGCGTGATTAAAGCTTTTCCTTGTCAGCTTCATGCAAAAAGTGTAGAGCAGCCACCAGTCGCGAAACGGTTATGTACAGGTTTGCCCTTTACTAACCACTATCTCAGCAGGAAATATTTTTATACAAATTGCTCTTAATTTTTCTTTGCAGCCTCGCTGGATGTTAGAGAAATTGACATGAATACAAAGCAGGGTTCTTTAATTGCAAGGCTGAGACTTGACCCTAAGAAAGACAGTGGTTTTGTTCCATTGCCTGGCCCTCTTCTGCGCAAATACATTGCTTATGCAAGAACTTATATATCTCCCAGGTTGTTAAATGTGCTTTCTTAATGTTTAAAAGTTTTAGCTACTGCTTCCAAATGTTTATTTATCTTCTTGTCATTTGGTGCAAGGATGACAAAACCAGCGGCAGAAATCTTGCAGAAATTTTACTTGAAGTTGAGGGATCATAATACGTCCGGTGATGGTACACCGATAACAGCAAGGCAATTAGAGAGCTTGGTAAGGTTGGCAGAAGCTCGAGCTAGAGTGGATCTAAGAGAAGAGATAACTGAGCAAGATGCTCTGGTAAATTGATTGTCTCTGTAGTTGCTTATTTCTAATACGGTTTGTAGACAGTCTTTTGCTATTTACATTCAACAACAACATACCCAGTGTGTTCCCACAAGTGGGGTCTAGGGAGGGTGGGGTGTACGCAGACCTTACCCCACCTTTGTGGGGTAGCGAGGCTGTTTCTGATAGACCCTCGGCTCAAGAAAAACGCTTTTCATTCTCCCAAAATCATTCGAGACTTACTATAATCTTGATCATCGAATTGCTGTATTGGGATGTGCTCAAATCATGTATTCTCAATTTTCAGGATGTTGTGGAAATAATGAAAGAATCATTATATGATAAGTACGTTGATGAGCATGGATTTGTGGATTTTGGACGGAGTGGGGGAATGAGTCAGCAGAAAGAAGCAAAGCGGTTTTTGAGTGCCTTGCATAATCAGTCAGAATTGCAGCAAAAGGATTGTTTTTCAATTTCTGTAAGCTATCTTTCTCGTCATTGTATATTTTATGGCAAAAATACAAAGCCAAGAATGGGAAAAAACCTGATAAGAGTATTTATTTTTCAGGAAATATATAGTCTGGCAGATCGGATTGGGTTAAGGGTTCCAGATATTGACACATTCGTGGATAATCTTAATAGTGTTGGTTATTTACTAAAGAAGGGTCCCAAGACATATCAGGTATTCTGATGCTTTATATTTTACCAGATAACCAAACTGTGCATTGAGAACCTAGTTCATAGGGCTGATACTTTTCTGAAATGTGCACATAATAATTTAACTTTAAAATTACGTTTGCAAGTGGAATATCCTATTAAAGGTAGTATAATTTTTATTGGAAAAGATTATATGACTCGGGCATGATGAGTTTCTGATTTATAAATCATATTTGAAAGGAATAAAACAATTTTCTCTATCCAAAATCTATCTTACCTCTAATACGCTTATAAATTTAAGTCCTCTAAATATGTATTAATGTTTGTTGTGCTTTCTTTTGAAAATTGTCATAGCAAAACTGCTTATCAAAAAATTGTCATAGCAATACTTATTTATTTTGTATAAAATGAAATAAGGACCATATATTAGTTCACTGGAGGTTGCTAAAGAGCCAGTTTGACTTTGTTTTGTTATAATAATAAGCATAGCTATTTTATTTGGTTTTATATACGAAATTATAAGAAAGAAAATTTATCTTAAAAACTGTTAAAATAAAAAGTCAATTAGGCTTTTTCACTATAGGGAGAGGACTTAAATTTGTATGCACGATAGAGGTCAGGCTTCATTTCAGTCAATTGATGTAAATGATCTACAAATGATAAACGACTCACGTACAAGATAGTACACGATTTTTCCATTGAAAAAAATAACAAGTTAGGAGGTGTCATTTTGCATGTTATTTTAAAGTCATCATGGACACAGTTTAAAATGTAAGAAAACTGCACCTATTAACTAGGTGCCAAAGCACAATTTGCTCTTTATAAATTATAACTATTTGTATCAAATTTTGGGTTCCCACCATCGTGCAAAAATACTCTTCAAGTGACATCTTGAATCATCTTCATGCAGGTGCTGTCATCATCTTATTCACAAACATCAAGGTCAAGAGGATAGTCGAATAGAGGATAGTCGAATAGCACTAACACCAGGCCACAATTAAATCATGTATGATTTTGTTTGTTTTCCAGAACTTGTGTGTGATTACACACTATTTTGTGGAAAGAGAGTCTTGCCATTTCGGCTTCTTAATGTATTAATATGTTCTTTTCGTGTAAATAGTTCTAACTATGTGATAGGTGATTCTGAAGATATTAACACAGATATAGTAGCAGGTGGATTTGATATCAATCTATGTTGACATCATTTCTATGTTACAGTTCCAGTTCTTTATATTTCAGCATGAGTTTAGCAAACAAAATTGACGAAGATTTTGTCAACTCCTAGATATGCATGAATAAGATGGAAAGAACACCAGGGTGGTTCTTTAACCGTTCTTCAACGAAAGAGCTTGAAATCGAATAACCAAAAGGAAATCTAGCCTCTTATTGACGTGAGTTTCTACTTGCGCCAGAAGCTAGAACAAGAATCATATGATGCTAAGTTAAACATGAATCATATCATGCAAGTTTGAAATGGAAGTGCTGAACATTAATAGGTACTGTAACTTGAACTCTTGTAATTGTATACACCTCATGAAGTTTAGTAGCACATAAAAGTATAATTGCTGTTAATCATAGATGGAATACACAGTATGGTTAAATCAGGGCTTCATTACATTAAAGCCCTGCCGTCCAACTATACTAGAATCGAGTAGAAAGCTATATCGGATTATTCAAATGTATATAACATAACGAACTTTCAAATCTAAATTTTTTTTTTTTGAGAAGGTAACATGAACTTTCAAATCTATATTCAAGTATAATATCTATGTTTTATAACCTGATCCATTTCATCTTCAGTTACTCAGTTCTGTAGTCATCTTCAATTACTGAATCAAGGCGCCACTCACTTCCATAATAGGAGTTGGGCAATCCCAACCAGAACTTGAATGCCTCAGCTGCTCGTTTCCGCTCCTTTCTCCTGTCCTGTCTAGCTTGTGATGCATGCTTGCTGGTAAACATCCTCGAATGCATCTCGACGTAGATCCTAGTAAACTTGGTCTTATTTGGTGGTATCCCATGTTGCTCCATACAAGCAACAATCTCCAAAGCTTTCCTGAAGAAAGCTGCCCGGACACATATATCTGCCAAAGTATCCAACAGTCCTTCATCCGGTTCCAATGGTGGGACCACCGAAGAAGGAATAGACTCATCTCCCGTTCCGGTTCCCATCCCGCACCTCTGTTTTATCTCATTCCATAGCAAAAGCGCTTCTCCCGGCTTCCTAGCCAAAGCAATTGCATTTGCAAGACTGCCATAAGTAGCCACATTCGGGTAAAATCCGTTTTCTTTCATCCTCTCTATCACACTCTTTGCTTCCTCAACCTTTCCTAGCTTAGAGTATGTATCTACCAACATGTTCCAAGCGACCAAATCAACCTTCACTCGAGGGTCTTTAAGCATCTCGTCAAACACCTTGTTAGCTAGCTTAGCCTGACCAGATGAGGCAAAAGCTTTCATCAAAGTAGTGTAACTTACTTTGGTCGGAGCAATACCTCTCGCTCGCATCTCATTGAAGTAAGAAAGAGCTCCTGCACTGTCATCTACCAATATACACCCGTCAATAATCGTGTTATACGAAACCACATCGGGCTCTATTCCAGTATCAATCATCTCCTTAATCAGCTCTTCCGCCCTGTCAATATGCAGCTGCTGGCAATACCCTTTGATTAAAACATTATACGTAACTCTATTAGCAGGCACACCAATCCTGACCATCTCGGCCAACACCTCTCGTGCCCTATCCATTAAACCTTGCTTCACAAACGCTGAAATAACCGTCGTGTAAGTGACATGGTCTGGGTGGCTCTCACTATCCGCTAAATGTCTCATTGCCTCTAACATTCTCACCATATCCGTAACACGGCCTGCATTCATATAACCTTTCATTAAAGTCGTATACATCCTAGAATTCGGTTCAAACACTCTAGATAACTCCGGTGGCTCATTATCTCTAAAATTAACTGAATTCGGAAGCAACTTTTCAAACACATCACTATCATTCAAACACAATTCTTCAACATTCGCCTCTCTTAGAATCTTGCAAAGATCCTTCCTTCCTTCCCTCATTGCTTGAACCACTTTTTCAGCAGTTACCAAATCACCAAAACCAACATAAGCAGCAACAAGAGACTGAAATGTAGACATACACAATGGAATTCCTTTTTCAAGTATCCTTTCCAATACAAAAACAAGCAAATCCTTCCTATCACCTCTTGCACAGAGCTTAATCATAACATTATAAGTCAGAACATCTGGCTCACAATCAAACTCACTCATTTCATCAAACAACTCCAAGAACCTATTTTTATCACCAATATTAGCACAAGCATTCAATACAGCATTATAAGCGGCAGTATCCGGCCGCGAATGTTTGACCAAATCAAGATCAGAAAACCTACGAACCCTTTTAGTAACAGCACTAAAAAGACTCAAAGCCTCCATTGGACCATCATCACCGGATGAAGCAAGACGGCTAATAACAGAGCTCCAAGCTTTAACATGAGGAAGATAGCCAGATTTCAACATGGACTTAATAATAGAAGATGCATAGAGAACATGCCCACCTAAAACAATAAAGAAGTAAAAAAAGATTAAAAACTAAGATAAAATAAATAAATAAATAAATAAATAAATAAGCACTTTTAGTCCTCAAATAATGACAAATTCTGATTTTGGTCCTTGTGATTTCTAGGTAAGCACATTTAACCTTCAATAAAGTAATATGTGCAGTTTTGATCCCTTTGACTGCAAATCTTCAAAATTTTAATGAATTATTAAGTGTTAAACCATTCAATTGTCAAAGTATTATGTTAAATTTGTAATGTTACACCATATTTGAGAGTAATATGGTTCGAGTAATATTAAAAAAATCACATGTTTCTTAAATAAAGGGACCAAAAACACACATTTAAGTTAAGTGAAAGTTAAATGCGTTTAGTCAAATATTACAAGCACCAAAATCAAAAGGGTTGATAGAACTTTTGGTCCCTTTATCAATATATACTGATTCTAGTCCTTATGATATATGACTAAGTACATTTGACCTTCAATTAATTGAAACGTGCACGTTTGATTCTTTTGCTTGTGAATATTCTAATTTGCCATGATTGTCAATTGTTCCACCATTAATTACCCGTGTGTTATATTAAATTTGTATTGTTACTCTATATTTGACAGTAATATAGTTCTAAAAATAGTTCAATGATAACATAGTTCCAACATAAAGGAACCAAAAACACACATTTCAATTCATTAAAGGTTAAATATGTTGAATAGTATATCACAAGGACCCAAAGCAGAGTATACTACTCCCTCAATTTCAATTTATTTGTCTTACTTTCCTTTTTAATCTATTTAAATGCCTCTTTTCTTATTTGATAACTTTTTAATTCTAACTTTGCATAACCACAAGATTAAAGGGCATTTTAGTACATTCAATATATCTTTAATTTAAGACTTTAAGATTCAAAAATCTTTCTTTACTTTCTTAAACTACGTGTCAAGTCACCAGACAAACAAATTGAAACCGAGAGTTAAAAAACATTCTTACCTTTAGCTGCAGCACTAGCAAGAAGGCCAAGGGAGTTAGCATCGAGGCGGTGGAGCTGCTTTTCATGGCGGAGTCGCTGTATAATAGACTGAGCACGGCGCAGTCCAACTGTTGAATTTTGGTAAGATAATTGTGAAACTAAACGGCTAAGGCAAGTGGGGTTAGGTAGTTCTTGATTTTCAAGATTCTTGGTGTAATACAACCAAGCTTCATCAGTTTTTCTTTGTTGCAAAAGGGTTAAAAGGGTATTGTCAGGTGAGGCTAAAAATGTGTTCTTTGAGTTTATTAAGGAAGAATTTGAAGTGGGTTGTGGTTGAAATGAGTTATTAGTGGCTTTACATGTGATGGTGGAAGAGGAGAAGGGGTTGAAAAGGAGATTTTGGGAGAAGGGAAATGGTGAAGTGGAGTGGGAGGGTGGAGTAGGGGTGGGGGGTAGTAAAGTTGTCATGAATAACTCTGGTACATTTGGAGAAGAAATGTTTCAAATTTGGGCTATGGTGATAAGGTGGTGGAGAATGAGATAGTGTTATTTTTGGGGTGTTAAAAGGTTTTTTTGGGTGGAGAAGGGATGAACTACGTATGGGATATTCTCTTCCTCTTCTTTGGCAATCATTTTATTGGGTGGCTCTTGCACTTTTCCTTCTTTTCTTGATTTCTGTTTTATAGAAATTTTTATAAAATTTAAAAAGTATAAAAGAAGATATTTTTCACTTTCAACTTGGACTCTTGGAGCATCTCTAGATTATGACATTTCTGGACAATTAAGATCGACTAAATGAGAGTGTGGTTGTGATAGAACATGAGGCAGCCACACTTTTGCGGTTCGTTTTTTAAAAGTAGGTTCTACACCGCTTGAAAATAATAATAGCAAAATAAGCTTCTATGTATAGGATTGAATAATGATGTGATATATAGCTATACGTTAGTATTTTTTTAAAAAATTGGCGCCAGTTGTATGAATGCCCTCTAATCATGTTATTTTATTTGAACTCATCTCTATTTTTCAATTTATCGGTGTGAGTTTGTTCACAGTGTCGATCTCAAATTAAGGATAAAAGAGAAGGATTGTAATAGGTTGCATACAAGGTAAAACTAGGCAATTTCACTATAAATCCTCACAGTCACATTACATATAACCCACGAGACATGTTTAGATCAAGTCTCTTTTATGGTTTGCTTGCTTGCCTATATCAGCCTTGTTACTAGTGCCGTTGAAAGGTAGTGTAGAATGAGATATTGTTAGTTTTAAGTTGTGGGGGATTTTTGGGTGGAGAAGGAATGAACCACTTCAATGGATACTCCCAGCTTCCCCTTGTTTGGCAAATATTTATTGAGTGGTTCTTGTACTTTTCCTTTTTTTCTTGATATATATATATATATATATATATATATATATTTTTTGTAGAATTTTTAGAAGAAGGTGATATTTTCTCTTTCTTTTTTTGTACTTTTGGGTAGGGGCGGACATGGTATTGATACCGATTATTTAAAAAGATTTCGGTATTATGTTGTTTGATATGCATTTTTAAAAAGTTAGGTATTCGGTACGGTATTCGATATTCATAAAGAAAATACTGAAGTATATAGTTACATGTATAATTCATATATCTTAGTATTATAATACTAACAATATATAAACTAGTATTATTAGAAAACTAATTGTTTAAAAGTTGAAACTTTGACTACTGCATGTTGTTTTAAATGTCTTTTTTATGTAATTGATTTATGAAGGGATTCTTGTTTTTCTTTTGAATATTTTTACACGTGTAAGGTGTTTAGTACATGATAATTGAGACGTTTCTTAAGTAGCGGAAATCATAATTCTCCATGATATGAATATATGTAAGTTGAAGTTGGACAAACTATGGTACCAATTTACCCTACCGTAAACTATCGAAACCGAACTTTAAAATATCGAACCATACCAAATTAATTTGATATGTAATGGTATAGTATTTTTAGAAACTGAAATTACCATACCGAAATTTCAAATACCGTAGCATGCCCACCCCTGGAGTGTGGATGGAAGGTGCTATATACTTGGAGTATATCTAGATTGAGACATATTTCCGATTATCGAAATGGACTAATTGAGAGTGTGTTTGACATCAGAACTTGTTCGATTAATTGATTATATATAGCTGATATATTTTAAGTACTGAAATAGTTAAAATAGGGAATGGTGCTAAGGTGATGGAAGATATTGTTATTTTTTGGGGTTTTTGGGTGGAGAAGACATGAAGTACGTAAGGGATATTCCCTTCTCTTGTTCTGTAAACATTTATTTGGTCACCCTTGTATTGTCCTCTTTTTAAAAAGGAAAAAAAAACTAGAAAAAGGGGATATTTTCTCTTCCTTTTTTGTACTTTTGGGAGTGTGGATGGATGGTGCTATCAAGTTGGAGTATGCCACACTTTTCGGATTATTGAGCAAATGAGGGTGTGTTTGACATGATAAAAGAAAGAACATTGCACATTCTTCTAAAATGAAATTACAGTGAAATTAGATTTTAATGCCTCTTTCCTGTTTTACACATTTTGAGAGCTAATAAATTACACTTCCAAAGGATTGAGTAGAGATGTGATATAAAGTACACGACCTTCATTCTATTTTATGTGAAGATATTAGATTTTAATGCCTCTTTCCTGTTTTACACATTTTGAGAGCTAATAAATTACACTTCCAAAGGATTGAGTAGAGATGTGATATAAAGTACACGACCTTCATTCTATTTTATGTGAAGATATTTGAATGAGTAAGTTTAAAAGATTAAAAGCTTTTGACATATAAATCAAAATATATGCAAAGTATCAAAAGTATTCTTTGATGAAACTCTATATGTTTTTTCATTTTAAATGAGTGATGAGTGTCCCAACAAGTTATGTAGATAAAATGGGAATAGGAAGAACAAACAGTTTCGAAGAAAATATGTAAGAGCCCGTTTGGATTGGCTTATAAGTTGACTTATAAGTTGGCTTTTAAACAGTGTTTTAGGCTACTTAAAGTCAGAAAATAAGCTCAAAAAAATGACCCATTTAAAGTTTATCATTTATAAGCCAAAAAAAATAAGACTACCCCAACTTATTTTTTTTTCACATATTTTATGTTCGCAAACAACTTTTTAAAAAGCCCAATCCAAACGGGCTCTAAGTCATTTTGGAACATACCGGAAAAAAAAAAGTGTGACAAAAAAAGTAAGAGATAAGTAATAATTAAATACTTTATTTTTTGTGATTTGCTTCCTTAAAATCAAACGTGTTATTGGTTCCGTTTCAAGGCTAGTGGAGAAGTAGAAGAACACTTTTGAGAGAATAAGGACCTTGCATCTCAACAGTAGACTGCAACTATAAGACCTGGAAAAAAGCAACAGTTTTATTCATAAACGAGTGTTAAGGAAAACATTTAATGATTCTAGATTTGGCCTTAGACCAAAGTTCATTTTCTTGTAGTCCAACCAATTGCAACAACTATCTTGCAATTTCAGGTATGATCCACAAATCCATTGCAAAGGAAGAAGTCTTTAACTCTTTCCAAAGGAAGGGGGCATCACTTAAATCACTTATGTAGTTTTTTATGTGATAACCTTCCTCTTGAATACCTAGATCTTTCGATCCAAAAAGGGAAAAAAGACCGGCCACAAAAGGACAAAGCAAACAAGGAAAGTACCAGACTCCATATGGAAAGCCAGAAGCTGACAATTTGTAACGTCAAGATCAGCAAAAACACCCACCTCAGCAAAGCTCAAATGGGCATTCCCAACCAATTTTGAGTTTAGGAATTTATAAGCTCAAGAAGAGACGCGAAACGAAACAAAAGACGACCAAACATAACAAGTAAATTAACCTTATTTCACTTTCATCTTTCCATCAAGCTGACCTTAAATATATTATATGTCTGCAACTGTTTCTGTACATAGTTTATATGTACCAAAAACTAACTAAACCAAGCTTTAGAACCCCAAAAGAACTTTTCACTATACATTTCACCTTTAAGAACTGGACTATCTAATTATTATATTATTATACTACTAAACCATTGATGTTTACACAACCACCAAGTTTAGTCAGTGCAGCAGCAGTAATCATCCGCTCGCCTTCAATTCCACAAACCACCCGCTGCCACGATCTTCTAAGTCAGGAATGTACATCACCACCACCTACTCTGAACTATATTATTCACAAGCTATGTACCTGATTGACCAACCCTGGGAACCTTATGAAAGATGGAATGAGCCTTGTCCTTCCGTTATGGCATATAGCAACTTTTCCTTCATTTTATCCTGCAAAATTTAACGGCAAAGAAATGTTATTTCTTTTGTCAAATAATAAAGAAAAGAGACTTCACACAAGGGAGTGAAAGCGAAAGGAGTTGACTTTTGAAGAGTAAGGTGGTAGCTTGAGATAATTGGCACATGTCATCACACTAGGCAAGTCAGCATCAACCCAACCACTGCAAGTCTGCGACAAACCAAAAGAGCTCGAATTAGAGCAGGATGTAACATAATAATTGGGTTTTTTCATTTTTGTCCCGTCATCCAAAATTAATTACGGACGCTAGCCAAAATATACAAAACCTATACACTGATTATGTATATTACATGTATATACTTAATATACAAAACATATACATTTACCGGCTATTGTGTTTTAGAGCGATCCAAAAATGTAATTATCCCATAATTAATACGGACATTGTTTGGCTTATTATGCACTCAGGCAATCTACTGTAAGTACCTTCCGAACAATTGTTAACTTCGGGCTAAGAGATGCCAGACCCCCAGGAGGTAGGCTAGGTGCACCAGTTACAAACTGCAGAAACGCTCTCTGTTGCTTGCTGTCAAACTCCCGCATAATTTCGAGTAACTACAAATTTGCAGGAAGTTAATTGTCATTAGTAGCAATTGGTTCCATTAAACAATCAAATCTAATAGTCTGTTCAGCCAAGCTTTTTGGGAAGCCAAAAGTGCTTATTTTAAAAGTTGAGGTGTTTGATCAAGCTTTTAGGGAAAAAATAAGTGCTTTTGAGTAGTAGCAGGAGTAGTTTCCCATAAGCTAAAAAAAGTAGCTTTTCCCAAAAGCATTTTTTTGAAACTTTTGCCAAGCACAAATTACTGCTATGATATCGGCAAAAGTACTTTCCAAATTGATTAGTCAAACACAAACTGCTGCTTTTCAAAAGTATTTTTTTCGTAAAGCACTTCTACAAATAAGCAATTTGAAAGGCTTAACCAAATGGGCTATAAGAAGATAGGGATGTACGAACATTTATAACTGGAGGACTGTTGGCAGTGTACCCATGGTCAAACTTGATGTGATCCAGAAGCTCATTGGCCTGCCCAAAATAATGATAATCGGTCTTTTTCAAAAAAAAAAAAAAGGAGGAGATGGATCTTAGTTATATCCATCAGCTTCTCAGATAACAAAACTTACATTCCAAAATCCACACTCTCCGCACAATAGTCGCTCTAATTCATCTTCAGTGAAAACCTGAAGATGTCTGATGGGGAAAACCTGAGGAACCAACAACATTTAAGATGACAAAGGAAAAAGGAGTAACCTGCAAACTGCTTTTAGAATACCAATAAAATGTTATAGCAATATGAGATAGGTGGAATAACTGATAACTTAACTTGATGAAGTAGCTCCAAAATGCTGCCATTTTTATAAGAAGAAATAACAGTGGCATAGTATTTCAAATACAGATGAAGTTACATATTCTTTAAGAAACATACTTTACTGGATAGTTTCTGGTGATGAAAATGCATAAAACTTCCAAGAATTTAACTGGGTTGTTACTTGTTAGAGTTCATGTACCGGATGAAAATATCTCAAAAAACCAGCAAATCTTAAAACATGATGAAAACCTACATTAACTTTCTTAAAAATTTCTGTAGTTACTACTTCCAGGGAATAATTTAGTTCCATGCCCGAAATTGTCATTTGAATAGAAAGTCAATCAGACAGAAAGAGAAGTTTATCATGAACTATAACTTCAATAGTTTATACTAAAAGGTAGTTTGATGGAGACGGACCTGATCAAAGCCCGACTTGAATGCTTCAATTTGCCTTGAAATTCCAGAATTTAAAGTAGCATCCACAATGAGTAAAACATATTCCTCTAAGTTGGACAAGTCAACCTAGAAAAAAGTCATCAACTTCAATGTTTAGCCTGTTAGCATCTCACAAAATATCAGGCATCAACTTGTAGAATGCTAACCGTTTTTGCATGAGATGCAGAATTAAGGACATAATCTGGATAGCCAGGAAGAGTATAGTCAAGACAAAGATCACTAATTTTCGTATTCCGGAAATCAAGTTCAAGGTCTAACGATGATTTTCCCTCACGAAGTGATTCCAGATGTCTTTTTCTTTCAACAAGAGCCTGAAATTCTAGGAGGGCCCCACCAAGTTCAGGGTCAAATGACTGGATGTCATACACAGTGAGTTCCTACAAAAAGAAGAGAACATAAGGAAAACTCAAGAACTAGAACTTACAAGTAGGCGTGCCAAAATTAGCCCATGAAAACATGACCCCCCCCAACCCGTTCAAATTTGGACCTATATATTATGTAGTTAGTACATACAAATCTATGCATATCAATATTAATATGCTGGGCAAACAATCCAGTGTACATAACCTAGAAACTGGACAATATAGATCCGTAATTATATCCAAATGAAGATCCACCAGGAAAGAGTATCCAAAATCTGCAGAGCATATCCATAATAACCAAATCTGTCGGACATCAGCCACTCAAAACATGCAACATGATCTCTAAGTTATGTTTAACTTCGAGGTTCGGCTAAAACTTGTTATCAGTGAAAAAGCAAGAAAACATCAAACTTACGAAAGCAGAAAAAATAAAAGACCATTGTTTTTCTCAATCTTAGAACGGTTCCTTATTTTCAAGTTTTGCTCAACTCTCTTGAGCTGTGTCAAAACAACCAGATGCAGAACGATGCCACCAGTCTGTTCACCCAGCCCAAACTAAATTATTTGAAGCCAAGTGAACATGGAATGCATGAATTCTCAAGGTAGCATAGCCCACACTCTCCTCTTGCACACAGGGCAAGTGTTCTCGAGCTTGATCCACTCTTTGATGCAATCAACATGGTTTAAATGGCTACAATCAATTTTTGCAAGTTATTCCCTGTTGAAATACTCATCCAAGCATATAGTACATCAGCGGGGAAGAACTGTCAGCTGTTCTACCTAGAGAATTCGTACAGTCCGTGTTAACTCAGCTCAACTAATCAGTTTAGTTTGGGCTGGGTGAACTGACTGGAGGCATCGCTCTGCATCGGGTTGTTTTGACACAGCTCAAAGGAGTTGAGCGAAACTTGAAAATAAGGAACCATTCTAAGATTGAGAAAACAACGGTCTCTTATTTTTTCTGCTTTCGTAAGTTAAATGTGTTCTCTTGCTTTTTCGTTGATAATAAGTTTTAGCCAGACCGTACACTCTACCCTCCCCCCGTACCTCACGTTGTGGGATTTCACTGGGTTTTTGTTGTTGTTAATAAGTTTTAGCCAGACCTCATATATAGCAATAATAAATTAAAAAAGTAGTTTTATTTGATCACTAAGAAATTTATAAATGACCTAACAAAGAAATTAAAACTTAGTAAGAATTCGGTGGGTTGGGTTAGGACCCGCTTTTTAGCCCATTTTGGCTCAACCCATTTCAGGCCTAGTAACTTTACCCACCCAAAGCAAGCCCAACCGACCCTTTTGACACCCCTACTAACAAGGATGCCTACTAAAACATGGAGCATACCTTCCCAAGAACAAGCTTGTAAAATGCTTTGGATAACCGAAGATCCAGAACCCTGCCATCTTGGAGAGCCTTCGCAACTATCTGACCCAGAAGCACAAACTTTTTCAGCACTTCAGAGAACTCTAGGCCACTTAATGAATGGGATGAAGGTGACCATGGGCGAGGGAACAGACCAAGAGAAGAGAAAATAATTCCAGATTCGTCCTCTACACTCACGCTTCCATTAGCCATGCGATCACCTCTCCACATCCCTAGCCCAATCTTCTGGAACTCATGACTCACCAAGGTAAAAAATTCCAATGTCGGACCAAGACCAGTACCGACCTCATCACTATATTCCACCTCAATAACAGCCTTCTGATCCGCATGGAGGTCCATCATCTGCCTTGCAGAATCCAAAATTCTACTTCGATGAACTAGGATTTTTTTCCGGCGACCACTCATGCCAGCTGTCGTATTATGAGACGGTGATTCAGGCTGAATTGGCGGTCGACCAAATGCTGCAACGCGGAAATACTTGCATCTTGCTTCGAAACTAAACAAAAAGGAGCATGAATTAACCAACTGTCCACACCAAGATGGCATGCCACCTACGGAAACAGAAAAAGGATTCCTCATTTGCAGTTCTAGTTTCTCTGTTAATTTAGTGTTGGCAAATTCATTCTGAGGGAGATCCGAATGTGTGTTGACCTTTATATCACCAAAATCGACGGTCTTTCCTTCTGCAAAAGCATATATTTTTGTACGAGACCCAAGATGAAAACTGAACCTGTTCAAGCCTTCCAAACTTCGAAGAAGAAATAAGATGTCATAAGTTGGACTTGGTTTCTCAAGATCAACCATTTCAGAACCAAACATGCTAGAGAAAGATGGGGTATGCTGCCACCATGTTGTAGGTTTCTCAGATGGAGTAGAATGCACAGCATGTTTGCAACTCTTGGGACACCCTGGTTTATGTCTCACAATTCTTCTGTAGGTCACCCTGTGTACTTGACTCCACATGTTAGAATTAGTAATGATGTCATTCTCTGCTTCAATCTGCTGCTGAAGTACAGTTTGATATAGGGACAACTTGTGGTTCAACTGCTGTCCCTCCAGGTAGAATATCAATTTAGGTGCAACATCTTCATCATCACAACATCCAGTACACTCTAAACTTGTGCCACTATCATCTTCGGACGAATTTAGTCTTCCTTTCTCCAAAGACTCCTACAAGGCAACAGCGCAAACATAACATTAGGGCATAGTCAATAAGATTATGTGGCTATTCAAAGCATAATATAGGAAACGATATAACAATGTCAGCCGTTGCAAAGCAAGAATCATGGACATACTCAAAAATCCATAAGAAATAACTTTTTAAAAATGTTGGGACGAAGGAAACGTCTTACTGCATTAACATCTGAAATATCCATTGAATCACTTTTTGTTTGTTCTACATCCACAGTTTCCACTTCAACAGATAATTGTAAGTTATTCTTCACCTCCTGAGAGAGAACCATATGAGCTTTGAATGAGGAAGCTCATTGCCATTAAATAGAAGGTTTAAACATAACAGATTGAGAACCAACTTGTACAAATCAAATTTTGATAAAACAAACCTGTGTTTCATGGGCATTGGTGGAAGTTGTGTCCGATTCCATGGGTCCTGGATTTTTACCTTGAGACGTGCTTACATCTTGTGATGCATGAGATGGTGACTCTTCTTTCAACTTTTCACTTTTCTTTCTACTCACTTTTGGCCACAAGTATCCCTCAATTGTTTCCAAAGGCAAAAAAGGATCTACATTCACAACACTCTCTGTATAATCACCAAGTGACAACTCCCCTTCTCCCTTCACAAACTGGACCTTCAGACAAGGATATGAAGTACAACGCCCATATGGGATAGTGGCATATGAGTTTCGTAGCTTAGATGCATGACTCAAGATAACAGGGAAGTTTTCGGCAGAGCAAAGTGCACTATGCAATCTCCTTATCAAAGCTAGAAAAGTGGAGTCCTCCAGAGGCGGGTCGAAGTTATACAAAAGTAATCTACCAAACAGCTCAAATCTCTTTTCTACAATATACAGCTGATTTACTGAACCATTACCATCGACCTTTTTTTGTCCCAAGTATTGGCCATTGGAGAGGTAATTCACTAGAGACTTTACAACTCCACTCTCAATGAACTCGAACGTGGAAATGGGATGATTTCCACTTAACTCTGACACAATTTGATGCAATACAGGGTAAAAGTCTTCTTTCTCTTGAAGAGGAGCCATGCAGCTACTAAATCTGTGAACCAGGTCAGTTAACGTAGAAGAAAGAGTCTTCAGCTTCTGAAGGACATCGGTTATTCCAAAGTTGGGGTTTGTTGAGTCTGTTGCAAAGTAACTGGTTCTGATATGTCTAGCAAGACTTTGAACAGTCTCTTTCTCTATCTTGCAAGTCCTTGCTTCCGGTCCTGTTGGGGACTGAACAGCATCAGAAGCAAAACAAAGACATCTTACTGCAGCACGCGGTACTGATCCTTGGCAGGTTTCATCTGATGAAACTGAAAACAGAGACTGCAAACATTTTTCCGGGGAAAGAAGTGCATTGACAGCAAATAGAACACCTTCCTTAACAAATGAGTTCAAGAAAACATGAGGCAGCTTCTCTAGAAGCTTATCAACAATCTGAAGGGCTAGTATCAGAACATGAGGATCTTTGCGAGTAAAAACTCCTGCTAAGAAGCTGTAAGAAACAGAGAAGTCAGTTTAGATTAACAGAAAGAAGATATTAAGCTTTTGCTTAAAACATGGAGTAAACGAAAGCATCTCACCTTGAAATGTTGGTATTTTGAAGAAATCCAAGCATGTCGGATTTGCTAAAATAAACTAACTTATTGATGACAGATAGACAGCCATAACAAGCATATAAATTTACACCAGAATTGACCACCTGTTTGATGATTAATTAAAAAAAATTCAGGGGAAGCAAGAATAATAGAAACTAGAGCAAGCTAATTTTGACATCACAAATAAGAATAACCACCTGGATTAGCACAGGTAATAAATCAAAGCCAAATTTATGCAGAAGAACAGGGTGATTATTGAAGAAGTGTTCTTTGTCTGCAGCTAGTTGGATATTCTGCTCTCTGGATATGGGGGGAAGAAGTTCATTTAACAACTTGAGAACTTCGTCTACCTGAAGAAAAAAGACAAAACAAGAAAGGCTTCAAATGCATATGTAATTGAAGGCATTTTTTCCAATAGATGGAATCGTTGCAACCCCATAACAGAAAAAATAAATGGAATAAATTAAACAGAGCTAAACTAAAGGAAATGACTTAATTTACAAACAAAGTTCAGCACCATTTTATCTAAAGTAACATCACAATTCCCTTTCGGGGGATCAATTCTATGCCACAATTCCCTTTTCATATATAGCTGTGAAATTAGAATTTCATCTAAAGTGACATTACAATCAAGAATTAAAAGAATAAGGAAATTTTTTAAAGCTAAGCACCTGATTATAATGCCCGTCAACCATCAGAGTAGAAGGCACCCCGTGTGAGAAGTCATAAGTGGATAAAATGTCCTTTAATATGTGGCTGATGTTAAGTTCAAAGAGAGCCCTGACAGCCACAATAGATCCAGCAGCCAGTTTGACAAGTAATCCAATAAAACCCTAACATGAAAAAATAAAATAAAAAATTACTTATAAACCAAGACAAAGAAGAATGTAGACAAGGGATATTCATATAACAGACTTCAAGAGCTTACAACATAAACTGATTGGCTAACTGTTGTTCGACCATTCAACTCTATGAGATGTGTGGCTCGCTGAACCAGCCCGTGTCTACAAAGTTGATCCAGCATATCAGAAGAGTGGCATACCCGCTCGACTATTTTAATCAAGCAAGTGGCCACACTCTCAACAAGCTGAAAGATGAAGAAACCATTTTCAATGTTATGAAATTGGAACACTTAGTAATTAAGAGGAATCAATACATCACTAACTTTCGACAAATTATACCTGTCTATCCTCATATACAAGAAGATTGCACAAAACCGGAACCGCCTCCATTAAAGGTGAAGGACATCCAGACGGAAGCTTTTTACAAATATTTAGGACAGTTGAGAGCGCCTTCCTCTGCGACAGATAAAAAAGAAACAAAGAGAAGAAGATCAACTTTCCAACCTTCAATTTCATCGGTTTATCGAAAGCAGATTATTAATAGTTATTGCTTTACCTGCACACTTGTCGAAAAGAAATCAATATAACTTAAAACGGCCATGATAGCCCCAGCTTGCAAACAAACAATTGGTTGCTCACGCGAGATTTTCTCTAGTGCTTGCAAACACTGAGTTGAAGAGGCAAAAACATTAATCACAAGAGTTAAAAAAAAAAAAAAAATCAATCACAGGAATCCACCTAAAAAGCTTTCTACTCCCTCCATCTCAAATTATTTGCCGTGTTTCACTTTTACACACCCCTTAAGAAACATTAAATTTTTTGAGATGGTTTTTTTTGAGATGGCCTTAAGAAAACATTAATTAGGAGGGGTCTTTTGACTATTTTATCCGTATTTATGTCTTAAGATATAGTCTCTCTTAATTGAATATTTACTCTATTTATGTGACATCACCCCATAATTGAGGTATTTGTAGTCTTCAAGAACAATTACTACCAAGAGTAAATGGGGAAAAATAATTAATTTTGTCTTGAACTTCTAAAATGACAAATAATTTGAGACATCTATTTTTAGAAATCACGACAAATAATTTGAGACAGAGGGAGCACTCTCTAATTTAGCACAAAAAGGATGAATTATTGATAAAACAATTTCAGGATACCTGTTCAGCCACATCCAAGTACTCAATTGCCATTAGTCTTTGACAAAGGGCAGGAACTGCGTCATGATTGACAAGGTAGGCCGAAGAACGAGGATGAACTTCACATAAATAAGTCATCGCCCTGATAGCAAATAGCATTATATCAGGATTGCTCTCATGTCTAGCCAATCTTACAAGAATGGGAGAGTACGAATCCGCCATTGAGTTTGACATCGAACTATCAGGAGAAAAGGATAACAATTCACATAGCTCCGTAAGAGCAATCAACAGTATTGATTCGTCCGATTCCTTGCTCAAACTTGACAAAACTCCTTTGAATTTGCCTTGATTTCCCAGCGATTGCCTCCTGTAATAGTCTCTATAACTATTATCAGACTCACAAGAGCCGTAAGCGGAGTCCTTTTCACCTTCACTCGACCCTGACGTTGATGATGAAGACGTGTCGACATCAGCATCGTGGTGGCTTTCTTGTATTGAACTCATTGTAGTATGAACTACCGAGTTGGAAGTGCTCGGCCTGAATTCAGTTGAGCTGCTACAGGCTCGTTTATCCGCAGGCAGTTCATCGGCAGCTTCAGTTCTTTTCTGCCCCCGGTTACCCATTAAACAACACCAAGCCAGTTCTATATGCAGTCCTGTCAATATTAGAAGCACTTATCTCTTAACAACCCATTATCAATCTCAAATACACCAAACATCAATAAGATTAATAGCCCGTCTAGCCAAGCTTCTAAAATATACTTATTTTAGCACTTTCAGTGAGAAGTTATTTGTGTTTGGCTAATTAGGTTGAAAAGCACTTTTGAGCAGCAATTAGTGTTTGGCCAAGCTTTTAAAAAGTGTTTCTAAGTGTATTTTCTCAAGAATACTTTTCAAAAAAGTACTTTTGTGAAGAAGCTACTTTTTTTAAAAGTACTTTTTTTAGCTTATGCTTCTACTCAAAAGCACTTTTGCTTCTCCTAAAAGATTGGCCAAACACCTCAACTTTAAAAACAAAGCACTAAAAAAAAAAAAAAAAACGTTGGGCCTTGGAGAAGCTTGGACAAACAGGCTATAAGTTCTCGATCAAACAAGCGAAATGGATCCAGTCAATTAACCAGTAACAAGGAAAACCTCCAAAGCAAAGTTTCATCATAGTGTTCTATGTTTGATCATTTAGTAAAAACAAACAGATAATACATGTTTATGAACCTCCAAAGCAAAGTCATCATAGTGGTATATATTGATCATTTAGTAAAACAAACAGTATAATTCATGGTTATAGCAATATAAAAACACTAAAATTAGCAAACAAATGCATTGTTTTAACTGAAAAACAAAAGAACCCCACAAAAACTCCAAGTGATTTAAGCATATATACAGTACATACATATTTTCTGCAATTCAGATGAAGCGATCAGCTTGAAGCAATTGACAAAAGCACAAAGCAAAGTCATCATAGTGCTATATATTGATCATTTAATAAAACAAACAGTATAATACATGCTTATGAACCTCCAAAGAAAAGTCATCATAGTGTTATATATTGATCTTTTAGTAAAACAAACAGATAATATATGCTTATAGCAATATAAAAACACTATAATTAGCAAACAAATGCATTGTTTCAACCAAAAACAAGAACCCCAGAAAAATTCCAAGTGATTTAAGCATATATACATACATAGTTTCTGCACAATAAATTAACCAGTAACAAGGAGAACCTCAAAATTATCATAGTGTTACATGTTTGATCACTTAGCAAAACAAACAGCTAATACATGCTTATAGCAATATAAAGAATGAAAACCAAAAGAACCCCATAAAAACTCTTTAAGTGATTTAAGAGTATACACATACATATTTTATGCAATTTCAAGAAGGGGCGATCAGCTTGAAACAATTGGAAAAAGCACAAAGTTTACAATTTATTTAAGATATTTAGCCTTTACCCAGATGATTAAAAAGTGAAATATGAAGACCCAAATCAGTTTTTTACTCAAAAAAATAGAAAAAAAAAATAAGAAAAATCAATTCTTGGGTACCTAAAGGCGGTGGAGTTTAATCTGATCTTGACTGACAAAGTCCTTTATCTGCTTTCTTTATTTAAATTATTTCTTCTTCTTCCTTCTTGGCAAATTATGCGTTGAATATATTTACACAATACACACAGAGTTCAGTGTGTGTGTGTGTTTAGATATAATAAAACATGAAAAATAAAGTATGATGATGATAGATAATGATGAAAACAGAGTAGGGAAGGAAGCAGGGGCGTGGGGGTGGAGTGGGGGAGGGGTGTTGAGTGTTTTAATTATAAGAATAATGAAATTCTAAGAGGAAACAAATTCTATAACAATAAGGTCTCTACCACTAGGAACTATCCAAGTTTCGAGTCCTAGTTATGGAAAAATGCTTGCAAAGCTATCCTCGAGTGGGCCCTACACGACACGAATCTAGAAAAGTCATGTCGGACATAGGATTGAAAAAAAAAACATTTTTTTGCGCGGATTGTCCTTCTTTTGGGGTGGTCTTTAAATTTGGCCCTCAAATTGCTGGTTTTTAATTTTTGGCCTTCGCTTAAAAAGGTGGCCGAAAATATCCTGAGGTTCTAAGTTTGAATCCCCATTCAGTCAAAAAAAAAAAATTGCAAGGCAAGGTTTTGCAAAAAGTCTGCCTTATAAGGCAAAGTCTGTCATATTCGACAGACTTTTAGTTAAGCCTTAAGGCAAAATCTACCGCATAAGATAGACTTTTTGCAAAGTCTTACCTTGCGAATTTTATTTTTATTTTTATGATTAAGCTAGGGTTTGAATCCAGAACCTCAGGGTATTTTAGGCGAAGGGAAAAAAATTAAAGATTGGTAACTTGACAGAGAAAAATTAAAGACCACCCCAACGAAGGGAATCGTGCAAATTGCCCAAACAAAAAAGAAGGATAATTTAATAATATGCAATCCAACATAAAATATTACATCCACATAGTCATATTTTTAATTTACATCCACATAGCCAATGTTTTTTTTTTTTTTTTGGCAACAGTGTTTATACACACTATATACATCATTATACCACAATATATTCTTATCGTAGATAATGTATCAACCTTATATAAAAATGTATAATAATGTATAAAAGGATCATTTCCGATAATATTAGAAATAGGGGTCATTTCGGATTCATACTTTTTCCAAATATATACATAGCGTGTTATTTTCCGGAAAAAAATACAATCTAAATTGATGTTGTTTTACCATCAAAGGTGAGAAGTATTACTATTCGTTGCACTTTTAATTTATTCATATCAACTATATTATATTTATTCTTACTGCTAAGGATTAACCTCATGTCTTCGAAACACTAAAACAAAATTTATATTTTTGATAAGCTATGTTATTTCGTATTTTGATGATTTGACAAACCTTATTGAGAAACCAGAAATGATCATAGAGGGAAGTGTATGTTATACTTAAAGATGGGTCTACTCCTTGAGGGGAACATGTGAGGATCTGGTTCTTAAGGGAAATTGATAAGTTATGATATTTAGTGCTATGATAATTTGACAAGCCTCACTCAAGGAACCAGATGCGCTTAGGTTCACTTGATGAACTTGGTCAACCCCATGATATCTCATGCACTGTTGAATTGACATACTCTTTCGAGAAACCAAAAGCGCTCGGGTTCGTCTGGTCCTTCACAGCAATATCACACAGGTGCAGGAAGGACTCACAAACCAAGTCGAGAAACTAGGTAGGGACCAGATGAAGAACCAGATGGGGAACTAATCCCTTAGCCGTCTTACTGACCAACTCTAAAGTCGTAAAAGCTGACCTTATCGACTAGCGATCTGCAAAGAAGACAACGCCTGTATTTTGGTAGGAGACTAAGCAAACAATGAAATGTCCCTCTCACATCTCGCATGCTCTCTCATATATATACAACATTTTACGAGGGTAACCCTAATACTTTGAAATTTAGTAAAAGTTATTCTCTCACAAGAAGTAGCCGTTGTTGTTCTCAAAGTTCTCACAAGAACGAAGCTCCAACAAACAAAAGGACCAGTTCACTACCACTGAAGATTTCTTAAGTTCTTAGGTTTGTTGAGTCTTTGTCATTTTGTTCTTTACTTGTATTCCTACACAGCTTTCAAGAAGTGTAATAGTAGGACAAATCTACAGCCATTTCAAGTTTATTCACTTGGCTAGCATTAATCAAGGTGTGTTCTTTATAATAGAGTTATTGTAAAGGTCTTGCAATAGAGTTATTGTCTGGTGGGGGGGGGGGATTAAGAGTTTAATTCCTAGGTTGTAATAGATTGTAATCTGAAGTTGCTCAGTTTAGCGAAATTGGAAATCCCACTAGGGTAGGTCGTGTTTTATAATCCCTTGAGTAAGGAGTTTTCCACGTAAATATCTTGTGTTATTTACTTTCTGTCTTTTACTTGAGGGAACAGATCGAGAGCCTAGTTCTATACTGTTTGGTGGACTTATGTATTTTATCATATTTTATCTCTTAATTTTTTATTATGATTAAAAAAATTATGTGTGCACAGGTTGAAGCTCAATTAGAGAGAATGATATAAGGAGACTATTTTTAATGGCAAAGTAACTAAAAAAGTAATGAAGGATAAAATTACTAAATTTCGAAAAGTAAAAGATGGCCATTTTTCTTAGTAAAGAAAAATTTACATGAGTGCATTCAATGGAAAGAGTTAATTTTCCATTGTTAGATGCTAAATTGAAGTGATAACATAATGTATGGTGTTAATTTATCACAAGGGGGCAACAGTAATTTGATCATTGGGTTATTGGTGAATTCTGGTTTTGTATATATAACTTTTAATTAATTAAATAGTGTATTATAGTCTTTTTATGTAAGACATACAATATATTTGGTTTATTTTAAGAACTGTATTATTGTCAAACATGTATTGATAATACAAACTTAGCGTAACATATAGCAACAACATACTCAGCTTACTTTCACAAGGGGTTCGAGAGAGTAGTGTATACGGTACCTTATTCTTATCTTGTTCAGGTAGAGAGATTGTTTCCAATAAACCTACGGTTCAAGAAAAGCATAATACAACAGATAAGGAAACATAAGCAGTAATAACAACATATATGAAAACATAAGCAATAACAATAGTAAGATAGAAGGAAAATCAAAGCAGAAAAGACAACACTTAGCATAACATATAGAAACTTAAATAGTGTGTAGAACGATTAATAATTACGATAAATTTATCTATATTCACATCTCAGAGAAAAGGGATTAAAAGTGCACAATTCGACTAATTGAAGGTTGAATATGCTTTAGTCAGAATTTACCGGGATTAAATTTAAATTTTATTAATAATTGAAGGCCCAAGGGTATTATTAACTCTAATCATAATTAAGTAATAAAATTAATATAAAAATACTGGTCGGGCAGTTATTTTTATTGTATACTCAATATTAGAAATAAATTATTTCACGTACGCAACCTCCCCGTCCAATTTTAATTAATTTAAACTTATTTATCTATTTTATATTCGATTTTGGTTTAGTTATTAAAATTAAGTGTGAATATTTATGAAACAATTGTGGGATGAGTTGTGTATCTAGATTATATTTTGAGAGAATAAATAAACTAAAGAATATACTGTACTTAATATTTTTCGAAGGAAGATATTAACATCTCGTGACTTTTTGAGTATGGTAAATCAAGTGCGCTCTTTTCTTTTTTTGATTTCCCACCCGGTGTTTGATAACTCATTAAGTCCGACTAAATTCGGATCGTGCATTGCAACCCCAACAAGTGTGCATATAATATTGAAACTCATTTTGTAATTGAAAAATTCTTTGTCAAACTGTTTGTTTGTTTGTTTTTTTTTTTTGTTTTTTTTTTAGAATCATAGGTGGATCTAGGGTGTTGGGATTGGGTTCCGGAAACCCAATAGATGTTACTAAAATCCTATATTTATATTGAGAATCCATTAATAACATAATAAATTTTTAGTTGGGAACCTAGAAATAAAGGATCTATTGGTTCCATGGAAAAATGGAGGCAGTGAGACTCCGGCCCAACGATGGTTCAGTTCTCCTTAGGCACTTCAATTTTTGGATGTGCCGCTGATTAGACTGATGTTGGGATTCTCATTTGACATCTAATAGAAGAACATGACAAAGCTAGAGAGCTTATTGGAAAAATAATAAATCATCGTAAAGTAAAGGTTTATATATTAGGATCAATTGAGCCTTGTTCAAAACATATATAATTAATTATCCTTACATAATTCAAACGGTAGGGTGAAAAGATTTCTCTGGCCTCTAGGTAAATCAACCACGGATCAAAATATTAGTAAAAATTTCATGCTCAAAACTATAAATTCAAAAATATTATTGAAATAGCATGATTATAGTACTATAACAGATGTACTTACCGACGAAAGAGAGTGAGAGGAAGTTTGATGTACCGAAGGAGAGAACTCATATGTGACAGGCCTTGTAACTTCAAGGTCGTATATATAAGAAGCTTTGTGAACTAAGCAATTAATTATATGCCTATTTTTTTTATCATCTACTAGATTTTATTGAATTATGATGATTCAGTTTTTGATTTCGCGATTTATTTTATTACAAAAACATTTTTCGATCTTTTGAGGGAGCTTACCAAATGCGGTACGCAACAAAACAAAAAGTAAAATTTGTCTTCTTAAAGAAATCTACATAAATAACAAGGGTTCTGGTGGGGTAAGATCCCTCCACCCTTACCCAGAGGTCTCGAGTTCGAGCCCTGAATATGAAAAAAATCTTGTTAGAGAGCACTTCCCCCTTAAATGGGTCTTATGCGACGCGCGAATTCAGATTAATCGAGGTCTCAATACGGATACCGGACGCCAGATGAAAAACCTAAAAAAAAAAAAAAACTCTTTCTTACAACATAATTGTTGTTGAAATATTTTCTCTTCTATAATAAAAAAGAGTTTATTATCTTCCATAATCTTAGAGAAATTTGTTCTGAGTTCACATCAATTTTCTTTTATCTTAATCACAATAATCAATAATCTCAACAGAAACTGCTACATTTGTACACTCCTTTTTGTTCACATAATGGGGTCACTTTAACGGCAGTCAATGTAAATAGTATAATATTGGGCCTCTACTTATGATCATTATTGCATTGTCTTGGGCTACAGTATGTCTTACAGGCTGCCTCTTTGGGCTTCTGCTAGTGTTGCTTGAAATTACACCCGCCCAGAGGATTGGTAGTCTTGAATTTTTGACCCCCCGTTTACTCTATGGGAAAACCTCCGATCAAAAGTCAAAACTTGTGTCAAAAGTCCAAGATTACTCATCTCCATAGTCATTCTTGTAGATCACACAATTTTACATGGTATAACTACTTTCTTGGCATGTACTAAAAAGTTAGCCATATTTCTTTGGAATTATTACTTGTCATAGCTACCTTTAAGAGGTAATTATTGATAATAATTATCTTTTAATTTATTTATATTTAGTAGATACAGTGATTTTGTAAATTATCATTCATAGCTATACCAAAATACATCAAGCGGCCGTAGCTGGAGTGGTTATTGGGTGTGCGCTCTGCCCCTACTCGCTCAGCTTCGAACCCAGCCAACCACATTATGAGTCAAATACATATGAGATGCATTCAAATACAGTGAATACATTCAACTTCACGGCAACTCGAATACATTCAAATACATGTGACATCACATAAGGTTGAATACAACTGAATAGTGTATTCAAATACACTGAAATACAACAAAAATGCCTAATGTAGCTACGAATTGTAAATATGAAAAAGGTAGTTATGGATGGTTAATTTTTTTTTTTATCAATTCAAATAATTATCTTTCGGCGGTAAAGAAGTAGTTCAAAATTGGAACGTACTTTCTCCAACTATCTATTGTTTTTGTTTTTGTATCAACTTAGGGACGTAGGATAACTAGAAAACTTTCAGCAAGGGGAAATCAAAAAATTGTATGAACTATTAGTATGAGCTTCTACTAACTGGGGCATAGAAGGCATCGATCAGTCATTACATTTGATTGCTACATGAAATGTGTACCATATTATAGATGAAATCCTCTACACGTTGATAAGCTTATTATATATTCGAAGTTATTTAGATTCTCATATCTTATGCCTTTTTCTTTGAAAATATCTACATTGTTTAAATTTGTTTTTAAATGTTACTATCATTAGCGCTAATATTTTAAATTTCGTTGTAATTACTTAATAACCAAAAACACTAAAGAGAATCTGTGTTTTTTGAAAGAAAAAAAGAACATATTATCGGTTGAGAGAAGAGTGACTAAATCAAATATAGATAAAAGTTAGATTTCTTGAATGGCGATAATAGTTCATTAATCACAATTAATAAAATGATGTATTTGAATAGCTCGATATTATATATTATTAGACGAGTTTGAATATATTTTGACATCCATTACTATTTTACATAATTTTGTATTTTTAAAAGAATTTTAATTTATCGACACGTGCAACGCACATACACTAAAACTAGTACTAAGTATAAGTGACATAAATAATATACATAAATTTTTAGATATGATCAATTTAGTATAGATATGGTAACCAATTTATACAGGTTATATTTTTTCCTTTATTTGTCCCTACAAAATCTCCTTTCCTACCTATCATTAATAATAGAATTAATAATAGGACAAAGGAAATAAAATTAAGTATAATTGACATAAATAATATACATAAATATTTAGATATGGTCAATTTAGTATAAATATGGTAACCACTTCATACAGGTTAAATTTTTTCCTTTTTTTGTCCCTACAAATTCTCTTTCCCTAACTACCATTAATAATATAATTAATAATATGATGAAGGAAATAATATTAAGTGTATCAAAGCATCTAAAGAATTATCATCTTGCAAAGATACCTGCAAATTAGGATAAGGATTAAATGCTGTAAAAAGGGAGCAAGGAGATCCAGGAACTCAAGGATCAGTTATAGTTCTAAATGTTGTTTATTCATTGGTTATTACTATTATAGAGCATTTTTCAGGAAGATGGTCGAATAATAATGAAACCATTAGGACTATGCTTCAGAATTTAAGATGCAAAACCCTTATCTCATTTAGGTGGTATAAGGATGTGTCACGACCCATTTTAGTCTGGGTCATGCGGTCACCTACCTTCCCACCTCGGTAGGCGAACCCTTATGGTCAACATTCCCGATAATATAAGATAGCGGAAGAAAGTAATATAACGTAAGTCTCACAATATGATATAATGCTAACAAGTGCGGAAGTAGATGAAATCCAACCCAGCATCTGGTCTAGTCATACAAGAGCATCTAATTTGAATACTATGGTCTGAATAATAGTACATAAATAGTCTCAATCATGTTTCTGGATGAAAGGAAGACATAATTAATAGAAGAGTCTTCGAGGTCAGCGGACGCCATGCTCACCCTGGGAAACTCAAGTGGAAGCTAAAGTCGATCGACCACGAGTCGGAGAGGTAGATTCGACTCGCAAGCAATCACAGTCAAGACAAACAATAGTGCGGTAGCATCATCGACCAAGCATAGACAACACAATTCGTAAAAATCGGAGATAGCAAGGAATCCAACAAGTATAAGATAATAAGATCACAAACAAGTGTTCATCATCGCCTACGTAAAGCATCTCATCCCAATGTGCCAAGTTTGAATAAGTCAATCCGAATCCAATCATCACAAATAAACACCTCATCTCAACAAGACATAATGCAATGCGATGCAAGATGTATCAATGCAATGCGATGCAAGATGTATGAATACAATGTCGTGTCATGCGAATGAGGTGTAAATACAATGTCGTGTCATGCGAATGAGGTGTACACATGTACTCCGGACGGAAATATCGACGTCTCGGTAGCAAAACCCAGCGTGACTCGCGAAGTTTAAGTGCCACCTATCCCGGATCTTTGCCCAGCAGACGTACGGGGACCGCAGCTGGTTGCTCGCAGAGGGTCTCCATAAGCGCCGCCGGGGACCGCGAGAATCGATGCACTAAAAACTATTCCGGATAATATCGAGAATCGCCATGCAATAACGATGCGACATAGATCATCGGTCGTTGGCCTCTCACAATCACTCAAGTAAGCAGTCGCTCGATCGTGATATCGGATAGCTACGGCTATCGGCCATGCATCGTAATCGAGGGAACGTATGCTGGTGCGCACATATCAATGATTTCAGAATTGAACCTCGGACATCGACCTTCTCACAATCACTCAAGTAAAAGGATTTATCAAACATCAATTTCATACAATCAACGATTTCGGAATGGATCTTTGGACATCGGCCTTTTTCAATCACTCAAGTAAGAAGTTTATCAATATTAGTTTACCCAATCAATGATACCTGATCACCACCGGGTATTGGCCATGCATGATAAATGTGTGAGAATGCGTGCAATGTGTACATTAGGTATCAACAACCAATTCAATTATCACAAGTACCACGAGGGGTACGTCAATAATGTATCATATCACAATACCAACAATGGTATGCCAACAAACTATCGATATCACTAGTCCCAGCAACGGGTACGTCAACAATGAGTCATAATACAAATACCAACACGGTATACCAATCATATCTCAATCATGACAGTAACACAGATTCAGATATCTACCGCTACCCGTAGCATCAGATCATCAAAATAAAGCAATAAATACACATAACGGGGTGGCTAGTACCAACACACAATAGGGCCCAACCTAAGGCAATATCCAATGACCAATACAAGGTTCGTAGCGAGGTCTCCGAAAATATTCTAAATATGTGATGCGCTATGCATAGTCTCACTAGCAGGTAAACCATAACCTACTTGACCGCCTAACCGCAACACCAACAAGTCACTCTTTTGCCTTGCCTTTCCTCGAAGCTCTCGAACCAAAAGTAGTCTAAGCATAATCGAGGGCTACATATTGAAATCACATGAAGAATAATACTAATATTGCTATGATATCAATTAGGTCCATTTAACCCCGAATTGGAAAACGGCCCAGGGCAAAAAGGGAAATTGGGGGAGAATAAAAAATTTAAATACTAAGACG